>NW_009919385.1:29873-35702 GCF_000696875.1 Nestor notabilis
TTGAAAATTAAAGTACTAGTATGATGTCACAGAAGTTAATCAGGAAGAGAAGGTCAGGGTTGGGAATACAAAATGCAGGAGGAGTCTATAGTTTTAGTTATGTATAATTGCAGTATGATGTATTGTGTACTGCAACTGGTATACGATGCACTGTAGATGTAGACAATATTTACAGCATCCTTTTGGGATGCTTATTTACTGGCTTCTTGAATCTCACGGGTATTTCCTAACACAAGTGTGCTGTAATGGTGTAATAGCAAAATATTTCTTTAACATGTCAGTTAACAGGACTTACATTTTATTTTAAAAAGTGGGACTCTGCATATATTATGCCATAATTTTGTAAATGATTTTATCTGAATTGTGGCAGATACCATATCTTTCTCCTGGATCAAATACTAGGATACTTCACATTGCAGTGTGGTATATTTGTGCTTAGAATTTGTGAAGTTTCTCTATCGTGTTGGATTATGTGTTTGAATCAAGATAACATAACAATAAATGCAAACTACAGCCTGTCCTTAGCAAACTAATTTCTGTTAACTCTGAGATCTAACCTGCATGCACAGGTGAAAAGGAATACAGAGATTTGGTGCACACAGCACCTTCTGTGTCTTAAGAGTATAGTAAATCCAGCTGTTCAGAAATTCCTTCAAATAACAGACCAATGAAGGGAATTAACAGCATCAATACACTCCTGTTAATGTGGATTGTCATATGCTTTGTATTGATTTTTCAACTTGAAATGTCAGAAGTGAAGCTGGATAAGCATAATAGGAAAGATGTTATCTGACACTGTAAAGACCAGGTTTGTTCCTCTTCCTTCTGTGGATTTCCTGAAAGGCTGGAAAAACTAAATCGTCTCTTTTAGATCCACAAATAAAACATGGAGAAGACATTTCTCTATCTCACAATGGCATTAAAAGGATAAACACATGTTAGATGATGTGCTCAGAAGCATTTTGTTTCTATATTTATAAGATGAATTTTGCCAAGCCTGTTGCTTTTTGATTTGGGCAGGGGAGTGCCATTCTAATACAGAAAAATGGTAATAATTTATTAATGTACACGGGTTTGGACACAGTGTTTTGATGACTTCAGCTTCTTGTCTTCACACTACAGTGAGCATTTTTTCTTTTTTTTTTTTTTTTTTTTTTGCCACAGCTGTGAAATAACTTGTGGCTGGGAGCCACATTCATTGCTTGGGAAGGAGAAACAATGCCTCAGGGATTTATGTGCATTGCTTTTGTGTTTTGTGAAATCTGTTTCTGGAATGCTGCTATGCTGTATTTTTATGACTAACGAAAGGTACAAAGAAAACATGACAGACGTCAGCACTGTTATTGGAAACCCATTGTAATATGAATGATCAGTGTGTTGTATGAGTATACATATACCAATATCGTGCTATGATTTATGGATATCATTTTGGAATAAAATGTGCCTACGCAGGTCATTTAGAAACCTTAATCTCATTTTATAAGAGAGTAATTTATAAATGTCATAATCTCTGAAGAAATGAAATTGCTTTGTATACACTTTGTTTACACATGGTAGACTCACAGCAAAAGCATTGCATATATTGTAATTTATTAGTGTAATGTCCATCATTCTCTGTAATTTAAAGCACACAATAATAGTGAGCATTGCCAACAGTCTTTAGAGGGGTAAGATGGAAAGTCTGAAAAATGGTGCTTTTACAGATATATGTGTGTGTGTGTGTGTTTTGTACTATCCTCCTGTTGTTTCATCTGGATATCTCTGTTTCTTTCCAAAGCTCATACAACCTTACAATTTACTGAGAGGTACAGCAGCTTTTGGGTGCATTGCAGGTACTCTGCCTGCACTGCCCTAAGGCCATGCAATCCTGTAAATGTCAGATTTAATTTTATTACATATATACTGCTTACGTTTTAAATATTCAAAGCAGTAATCCATTCATTATAATGGCAGTAGCCACATACTTATAATTCTAAGTGTGTAATTCCTCTGTAGCATTTTATGGCATATTGAAAACCCTTAGAAAACATGTAATACTCACTGTTTTATGAGAGTGGCATAATGCTTAGTACACTATTGTCTTTTACCTTTTTTTTTTCCAGTTATTTAAGGGTTACCACCATTAAGTGTATTTCCTATTATTGATAGGAAAGCTGTGTATTCAGTAACAAACATTTTGCAATTAGTATGAGGTTTGTTTCTTATCAATGTATATCTTTCTAAGCACTCATACTATTTTGAATTCTTCATCTTACTTCATTCCTTTCAATTGCATTGTTAGCTTTGAAATACTGCTAAATACTGTATTCTTACACACAGATAAACAATGTCAAAGCAACTCTTTAAGTTAACAATTACATGTTTCTGAAGCACTGTCTTACGCAGCAGGCAGCTAAGCAAAAAGTGTATTATCTTGCTTCTTATTTAGTTTCAGTTAAATTTCCTTTATGGAAAAGGATGTCTTTCTGATTTTCATCTTTCCTATTGCTGTAGCTGCTGCTGCTGCTTTTTTAATATCGTAATTTTTATTGCACTGTCTGGTTAAAGCCAGGCTTTGTCACTAGCAATTGTTTGCACGTGTATGTTATAAATAGTATCCCTCAGTTATTCATTATTCTATTATTCATGAAAAATTGCAACCTCTTTTCTTTATCAGCTTGTAAGCTGCTGTATCTACCATCCATTCGTATTCTTTTGAAAAAGACTCAAGACTAGATGTGTTTCCATCTTCTCCAGTGACTGAAGAGAAAGATCAAACATGTAGCTGCTGTTGAATCAATACTACTTGCTGTTGAGACAATGACCAGCAATTAACCAGGTGTACGAGCATTGATTTTGGTGAGGCTGCATAAATGAAACTTAGAGCTGAAGCAAGCCAGAGGGCTTGAAGCTAGCAGAGCTCAGGCTGTGTTTTATGCACCCCTACCTGTGGAAACATGGTTGTAATGCTCCAAAGCACGACAGTAGTGCTGTGTTTGAAAATGTGCAGCTAGTGTAATGCCTGCTTTATAAGAAAGCCTCAAAGTTGCCTTGCCCTTTCACATATAGTTTTCCATGCTCATGCTTTTTTTATGTTTCTCTCAGAGTGGAGGTGAATATATCCAGTAAACCAAAAAATGTGTTTATGTGCATGTGGGTGTATATATAGTCTTTAATTTGTCATTGGTTTCCAAAGAAGAAAAGAATTTTCCATAGAAACCCTGATAATAACAAGACTAAAAATTGTGATTTCTTCACGAAAACTTATAGAACTGTAGAGCTATAAATCTGTATTAAAGATTAAAAGGAGCATTTTGGAGCATGTAACTGCAATAGAAGTGATTCCTTTAGTTCAAACCAATTCTATATTAAAAGGCTTTTTTGGTGGCTTTGAGGAAATGCTTCTTTTGTGGTGTGTAACAGCTTCATTTCTACAACTGTATATATGAAAAAGAGAGGAAACTCATACCTATTTTCCTAGTTTAGGCTCTATGATGACAGATGTGTTTTGTACCTTGCACAGTAGGGAAAAGAAAGCCCAAGAAATCACAAAAGTGAGCTAAATATCTGGTTTTGGCTTGGTGAGGTCCAACAAAGCCAACAGGATTTTCTTCTGGCTTTTTTCTTTCTGCCAGCTCAACATCTATATCCATCACTTCCTGCATTTCCCTCTTCACCTGTAGGTAGTCAGTTCAAATAACTTGTCGTTATGCTTTGATCTGTAAAGCCAAAGCACGCCATAAAGAAGAGCAAACTAGATCTTTCTTTGCTTGTAGGTTCATTTCCATATTACTTAGGTATATTGCAAAATCTAAAAAGTGCATGTTGGTGGCACTTACTCTTTCCTTTCCATGTCCAAAATAATATCAGGACTGTATTATTCTTTAGATTTCCTGAGGGACAGTACCTTTTGCAATTTTCTGTGGAGGCTGAGAATCTGTTATACCTTCTGGGAGTTAATTCCACCTCTGAGTGTGGTGTCGGTGCTTTTATGAATGTTGCTGTTGAAAATGGCAGTCCTACTGCTGTAGTGGGATATAGGTTTTTGGAGGACCACATGAAGATAACTGAATGACAATCAGTTTTTAAAGAGGAGATCTTCATATTATTGAATTTGACTTGTTTAACAGTGCAGGCAGGTAGTGAGGTGCTTAATCACATGCTATTGATTTCTCTGTTCTGATTGAATTAGTTCCTCTAAGATTAGAAGTGTCATAAAGAGAGACATGAACTGTAAAGACTTCTCGGAGCTATATCTATGTAAATAATAAGGAGCCTTTACATATGAGGGCATCACAGTTCAGGTTTCACTTGACAAGATGAAGTCCAAGCTTCTTTAAGTGGAGGTAGAAAATGGAAGGTGTTTTCTTATAGCAGCAGCTACACTTAGATGTTTAGAAAGTTATAAATCCAGGTGATCAGTCTAGTTACTAAAGGTCTTAGTGATCTCAGGGCAAACAGTCATCATTGGGAGAGCTATTATAGAAGAATTTGTTTATTTCTGTCTGCTTTTCTCCTTGTTGGCATCACTCCATTACTCATAACATTCAGTTCTTCAAGAGACTGGACTCACAATGCACAACATCTTGACTGAGAAACAGTTATTTATAGGTTCCTATGACAATCATTGTTTTAATACTGGTTGAATCATACTATGCTTTATTCATGTGTGTGTGTTGGAGGCAATGTTTCATACTCTCAAGAGCTCTGGTATGCTCAGCCTGGCAAATATAAGAGTTTCTGGTAGGAATGGGGACATCACAGTCATGGACAATTCTGCAGTACGCATCTTCCTTCTAGAGCTTCATGTGTATGAGCTGAAAGAGGAAAATAGTATTTTATTAAGAGACATATTTATTGTATTGTTCTTGACAGGAGAATGCATATTAGTTTAACAAGGGAGCTGAGGGGTCTTTTGTCTATTATGGAGAGTGTCTGAGCTGTAATACAGCATATTGTAGATCTTTTATCCTGGCAAACCTCTGGCATGCCTTTTCCTCACTGAAGGCTCCATGACAGAGTAGTGCAGAAGCTAGTTGCACCAACTTTATGGTTAGTGTTCAACTTCCCTGTTAAAGGTTGCTTGATACTTTCTGTGTACTGCCAAAGAAGCATGAAAGTCTTGAATGCAGAGTGAAGAATTTAAGCAATACTGTGGGTGAGTTTTGTATGTACTAAGGATGCGTGAAATGGTCACAAGGATGACAAGGTTGGCTGAATTAAGAATTCTGAATTAGTTCATCATCTGTATAATTCCTCTTATGGCCTTGAAATGCTTGCTTTATCACAGCAAATCACTCCAGCTGCTACAGATTTACTGTTATATTTTCTATTCACTGTGGTTAGTCAGAAGAAAAATAAAATACAATCATCAGATTCTTTCCCTCTTCTTGTTATGTCTATGCCATTGACTCATAGAGTATGTTGCAACTAAGAACTCAGCTGAGTCACCAGAACACGCTATGGTTAATTCATGGCAATGTGATGCAACATTTTGTAAATAGCACTGGTGGTATGGTACCTTCTTATTTTGAAATACAAGCTGTCACTGTTTGCTAAGGATCCATCCTTAACATTCTGTTTGCTGTGGTCCAATATATTACTGGAATAAATAATGCAACCTTTTCCCACACAACATCCTTGTCTCTAAATTGGAGAGGCATCAATTTAATGGATGGACCACTCAGTGGATAAAGAACTGGCTGGATGGCCGCACACAAAGAGTTGCAGTAAACAGCTCAATGTCCAGCTGGAGACCAGTAACGAGTGGTGTCCCTCAGGGATCGGTGTTGGGACCTATCTCGTTCAATATCTTTGTTAGTGACATGGACAGTGAGATTGATGCACCCT
>NW_009919386.1:0-13694 GCF_000696875.1 Nestor notabilis
CCAACCCTAACTATTCTATGATTATATGAATTAATCTGCAAGTATAGTCCAGTATCTAATAAAGAGTATGGCTTTTTAATTTACTTGACCTTGGTGTTTCTGAAGAGTCTGTATTTTGTTTCATCAGATGGAATGTTTGCATGTATTTTTAAAAGTGATAAAGGAGGCTGATCTTAGAACTTTGGTAGTGAAAGAACAGTGAATTTGCAGATAAAAATGTTAAAAATTCATTATAGCTAAATGTTCATCTCCTTGAAATTAGCTGTGGAACCAATGACCCACACCAGGAACTCACAACTGGGGGATGAGAGTGGGGAGAGTCATTCCCCTGGTAGCCATGAAACATTTCTTATCTGAATGCTCTGAGTGAATTTGCTGATTACTAAAGCCAACCATCTCATGACAGCATAATCAGTGAGACCCTTTTAGTTCTTCTGGATTGCAGTGGACTACACCAGTATCTCGCTCTGAGTGGAATGCTTCTTAGTGCATGGATGCTCAAGTTTGCAAAAGGAGGACCATCAGTTGACAACGGCACCTGGGCTGATATCCCCACTACTTGAGGCTCAACCCTTGCCCACTGAGAAATGCCAAAAAGGCATTGGATTTATTTCACTGATTCTCAAGGGGAATTTTTATGCAGGCCTACCTATATATATACATACATACATGTATCTCTGTGTGTGTTATCATCTTACATCTGCTTATACATACCTGTGTGTGTATTGACTTGAACATCTTCTAGCAAATATATGTGTTATCTTGAATCTGTAATATTGTTGTTATGCATACAGGTAATCAGTGGTTAATCTAGCATTTAAATATTGTTTTGATTAAGTGCTGTTAAATCCTTTAGACACTGTTGGCTGAGTCCAAGTCTAAGATTGAATCCAGCTTCATGGGGTTTCCTCTCTGAGAAGGAATTTAGGAAGAAAGGAAAGGTTCATTCTCAATCCTGAGACACAACTAAGTCTCCCTTACCTTTTCCTCTTTTACCTCTTTACATTCTGGCCTCAGTAAAAATCACTCATAACTGATTCTAACTTGATTTTCCTTTATATGTATTACCCATGCAGTAAGCAGTAGAGTAAACCTTGTCAACAAACTTCGTGCTTTTGCAAATTTATATTAAATGTTTATTTTTCCTAATACCTTTGATGGTTATCCTTTAAGAGACCTAAACCACTTCCTTTCGTGCCAATACCCTATAGTCACCAGGGATAAGATTTGGCTCACTCTGGGACTTCAATGCCCACAAGAATTACAGAGCAAGTTTTTAAACACTCTTTAAATTAAAATAAAAATGGCATGTCACTGCAGTATGAATTTCAATCTGGCACCCAGGTTTAGTGGTTGGTTCTGACAAGAAATGTCATTTAAGCAAGAAACTTCTGTTTTCTTCACAGTTCATTTTGCATAGGTATAAAATAGGAAATAGTAATGCTCAATTTACCTTAAGCTATTTTGAAATCTCTTGGTAAGATCATTGGATAAATTTACAAAGGAAAATAGCCTTCCTTTCATTGCATTAATTAAGACACTAATGCTCGGGAGATGTGCAAGACAATAATTCAATTCTTTGTTGTACTGCATAAATGTGAGATGATGACTTCAAGTAGCATTTTTGCTTTTCAGCCTTCCCATCCTCTTAATGTAGGTTCTTCCTGAGTAATTTCCATAAGGTGAAGATTGTTAAACACACTTGTAGTTATCTAGCTTTCAATCAGAAAGTCTTGCCAATGATGCAGCTGTAGATACATCAGTGTATCTACATCAGTGTAAAAAAAGTAATCGTATAAACTAAAATATATTTCGCAAATTGTCCTCCATATGAATGTGATCCCATGATTTTCTTGTAAATCAAAAAACTAAACACCCCCACCCCCCCAAACAAGCAGAAGTTAGGCCAATTCTCATTACAGCATTGAAATTGAAATTCATTAGCTTTTGATCAATGACTCTTTACGTGATGCTACCATGAATAACATACCATCCAGATTCTGTATCTTGAAAAGTGGACTCATTATTCTCTATTACTCCCCATGTCATGCCCTAAATATATTTATATCTAAAGCATGGGTGTCCAATTTCAGTTCTTTTACTCTAGTTATCAAGTTGCTCCTGTATGATAATCCATTACCTGTCATACTGGTGATGTCTCCTAGCTTTTTTTAACAGACATAATCAGGAAGCTACTACTTTGATTACCAAATACTTAATGAAAACATTAATTACAACAAAGCCAATAGCTGAAAAATAACTTTCCACTTGCCAACCAGGTTCTCCATAAATTCTTATTGTTTCCTGTTAGTCTTTCATTTGGATAGTATTTATAGGGTTCTTTTTCAAATGTTTTACTGAATACATTGATCACTATGTCCATTGTATTGATAAGGCATAAATTTATCTGTATTTTTATCAAGGAAGAATGATGCTATGAGAAGGTGATTGCTGATGTCTACTTTTATCTTTTACATTGCCCTTAGATGTGTTCCTTGAAAGGTCTGCCTCATTTAATTGCCATTGTCTCTCTGTGGCTGTCATGCTTCTCCAAGACAATCTATGTGTTCTATTAAGTTGGAAATTTTTTAATGCAATTCAAAGTGACAGATTCTGCCACACTTAAAATCTTTAGTGAACGGAAATTTCATACTCAGAAAAATACTTGTTCATTTTGTCATGCTTTTAAAATTATTTTAGTAAGTCTTAGTCTTGTTAACCTGCTTCCTATTAATTTAGAATATTGAACAAGTATGTATTACTCTAGTGTTTTGATACAGCTTTTCTGTAAACAAGCAGACAGCTGGTGAAGTTCTCACCAACTTGAAAAATTTTAACGGGGGTTTTGTTTTTGTTTTCATCTGCAGTAGTGAATAGCTTCCACCGCTCAAGGAAATACAGACACTGAATGACAATTGGCACTTATTCAAGCAATAACATGCTGTTCATCTATGAAATAATAGTTCCTATGTGGACAAAATACTCGACTTCATTACATGCTCTCCTAGTGAAAAAAAAAAAAAAAAACCACAACAAAAAACAACAAAACTAACAGCAGTCACTGATACACAGTGCAGACCTTTGCATATACCCCAGGGAGAAAACAGTATTCCCCAAGTGAAAGTCTTGGCCAAATAACTAACCTAAATTTATAAAAGATAAGGCTACTGAATAGTATGAAAGTATCACTGAGTAGTAATGTCATTTCCAGGTCTTTTAAACAGTGAACACTGCAACCCATGTGCACCAGATGCTGAGATCGTGTTTTCTGCAACTCTCTGGTTCTGCTGTGTTGCATGCAAGGTGGCTCACAGTACATGTGATACACTTTAGCAGAACATAAGACTGCTCCAGACAGCACCAAGAAATCTCTTGTTCACCATTTAATCCACTACAGAAAAGAATTTATGCCACTATACAAGAAATGGATGGGTTTCCATTATTTTTTTGCTTCTTGACTTGCAGATTGCCAAGAATGGCATGCTCCCAGACATTGCAGGAGAGTATCTGCCCATTTTCTTGGGTGAATATGGCACCGAAAGGCTCTCGAGGGATGGGCTAGTATTTGTTACTTCCCATTTTGCTGTATGAATCACTAGGGTTTTGCTCTGGATTTAGGTCAACTGTTAGTCTGAATGTATCAGGTATAAACCAGACTTCCATAAAGATTAGGTTTTAATTTAATTTTTAGCCACAGATGAACAATTATTGCTCCTCAGGAGTCATTTATAATACATTCTTGGATGTTCTGTCTTACATTTGTAACAGTTACAGTTTAAGAAACTGTACATTGATATAGATACTAAAAATAGTTACTCAGCTCAGTTGTTTCACCTTTTCTTTCCTAATGTCTAAATTATATTCTTTCAGCTGTTGTGAAGTTGTATTTTACAATAGTTTGTCTCCTCTGTCTAGTAAAATAAAAATAGTTCAGGAATTCTTTGTTAAACATGAATTACATGCCACATGCATTATACATGGAAGAAGGTTAAATACAATGAGCATGAATAAGAAATGACAAAGAAGGGCAATACAAGCAAAAGAGTACAAGGCAGAAATCTGAAAACTAAAAGACAAGGGAAAAAAACAGGATACATAGTTGAAAACTTGGAATCACAAATTTTTCTTACCTGTAGCATTCATTCCCCAAAGTAGACAAAAGTTCAAGCATTAGAAAACTGTTAGGTGACATTATCCTCTACATACGGAAATCTCCCCAGACTGAGAAGCAGCACACAGATACTGAGCTGACTGTAAAATGACTGACAAGTTAAATTCCAAACTTTCATTTAAAAAAAAAAATGTATATAAGGTTATATTTGTATTAAAGTTTTTAAATCATCAAAGTGATTTTTTCCTAACAGACAGAACTTACACGAAAATCTTTATCACTCAGCATTTTCTAAAACCTACTGGCAAAATGAGTACTTGATCTACTTGTCTTCTCAAAGATTGTAGTGTTTCTGTTATTTTAAAGAACAAAGAAAGAGAAATTTAGTTATTTCAATCAGATTTTTCTAAGTGTACATTTAAAATAGATGAAGCTGTAGCAAGACTGTATTTTCAAAGGCAGCTATATTTAATGTTTCCAGAAGTGACTGGTTTTGTGTTTTGAATTTCCTTAATAGGAACAGTGAGGTTTTGGGGTTGATCCTTTTGATTCTTCTATTCCTGTCTGACAATCAAAATACTAAATTACAAAAATTTACTGAACCACATTTGACATATTTTATAACAGAACATGAACTTAAGCTTTTATAGATTGTATTGGTTTTACAACTGCTGCTTGATTTTCATGAATTTTTCAGAAGTCACAGGAATGTAATTATAATTTTCAATCCTCTGTCAGATCTGCTTCTGTGTATTTAGTTAACTTTCTTACTTTATCCTGGGGCAACAGAGCTCAGCAGAAAACCATTTGTTCATTTTGATGAATGTTGAATTAAGTATTATCTATGGAGAACGCTACCTATCTGTATTTTGCAGGATTGTATTTCTTGCAACATACAGCTCTCTTTTAAAGGTGTCGCAAGGATTATTGTTCTTGGTCACCAGATGCTACTATAAGAATCCTTCTTAAAAACTCATGAGCAGCCACTCTAATATCACTTCATTAAAGAGTGCACTCAATACCTAGAGTAGCGTGCCTTTTGCTAAATTTTAGACAAGAAGTTTAATCCTGGATTCACCCTAAAAGAAACTTCTCTATTAAAATAAAAAAAAAAATAAATTCATCAATGGACAAGGCTTTCTTACTAAAGAAACAGCTTTGATGTGACTACTGTAATGTCAGTCATAATGGCTCAGTAGTACCTCTAAGGAAGCAGTTAACATTCACAAAATGATGAAGTTGGGTTACGTAGATTATGAGTTAACTTGAAAGCTTATCTGCTTAAAACATTTTTGCACTAGGAGATTACACAGCTCTAACTGCTTCTGATGATGGTAGATTCTAATGCAGCAAAATGCCTTGAGATTAGGAACAGCCCATCATTTCAATGGACATTGTATATTTAAAGAAAAAGTAAATGTATTTCACAAATGGAGCCTGAAAAGTGTTATCTTTCCTTCTTGGGAAGGATTGCAGCAGACAATGTAGATGCTATTAATCTCTGCTTAATTGTAGAAGGGAATAGAAGGGAATTTCCTTCTCACCAAATACCTTTGACGAATGCTGGTTTATTGACCATATTATACAGTCCTTAATTTAACTTTGGGCATCATGAACTAGCTGAGCAGACAATGGGCAGCCCTTTCTGGGCTGTGCCAGAGTACCTGAAGAATTTTGAGCAAAAGTGGGCTTTTTCCTTTGGCTAGCCCTCCCATCCGACATCATAGTTCTATAGTTACGACACCATAGAAGACCAGTCAGACTAAACATTAAGACTGTCTTTTCAGCCTGGTTCTTTGTTAGTTTATTTGAAAAGCTAAACACAGTATTTAAACTGTTCAGTGGGTACAAGTTTTGGAAAAAATCTTATATGGTGAGAATAATTCTAATATTTGAGAAGGAAAGCACTCTTGCTGGGAAATCTTTTCTAGAGAACCAGAAAAGAAACAAATATCCTGTCTTATTCAAAAACCTAGACTTCCTAGAGTATGTCTCTAAATAAAAGCTAGACTACAGAAATATTATGCTTAGAAGATAATGGCAGAATTAAGCAGTTTGTAGAATAAAGAGGCTGGAGAAGATAGGAAAAGTTTAGAGACTAGATCAAGGTACAGGTGAATAACGACGAATAGTGAAGGAATGCCATTAAAAAGAATAATGTCTAAGAAGTAGAATGTAGGTTGGAAGCAAAGAAAGCTACTCAGCCAATTTCCTTTTTTCTTTTTTTCCTCTTTAAGCCTTTTTGCTCTGTTCTGAAGCAGAAGACATACTCAGTGCTCAGAATTAAAAAAAAAAAAAAGAATAAAAATAGTTCAATGGAGCCAATTTTAAAAAGGTGAGCCGAGAGCCCTCTGCTTTTCAATTTTATTTTTTTTTTAACTAACTTCCCCATTTTACATTTTATTGTTACCCATTGTACGTGTTATTTGGGGCTTTTTACTACGTTGTTGATAAGTACATTGACTGCATGAAGGGCAGAGAAATGTCTTCAGTAAAAGCAGAAAAATAAATTGTGGTTGTTTTCACAGTTTATGTTCATTCACGTTTTATCTGGAACCTTACATTAAATAATGCCTGTCTTGGAACACGCCTAATGCAGTGCATCTGAATTATCTTCCTTGATACATCCTCGCCTAATTAGTATCCTTTCCATGTGTGAGATATTAACATTGGCAAATGTCTAACAGTCTAACAAAGGACCTGTTACTCCATGATTTAAGCATGTTCTGTTACCAGAGAAACTCTGGGACAATAGGACCCTTGTGACACATGTTAGATATTAAAATCTAATAGTATGCTTAGGGGACACAAATTTCGAGAATCAGCTGAACTTTGTATGAATCAAAGCATGGTTTTATGACTAGAAAGCAATTTAAGGTGATTCTTATTTTGACTGAGATAGGGCATTGTCCACACTTATTAACTGTAATCAGACTATCACAGTATAAAAGTCTTTTTATTTAGAATGACACATTCTTAATTTTTAAGCACAAAGCTAAATCATTGCTGATTCAAATTCTTATTTGATCTAAAAATTCTGAATTTTCAGAAACTCACTGTGTCTGAAATGTACAGACCAACTTAATACAGCAACTGTTAAATTGAAGTCTAACAAAGGGATGGGAAAGTACCTAGGTGTGATCTAGCTGAGCTGAATGTAGAAGTAATCTTCAATCAAGAGAGTGACAGGAACAGACTAGTAAATCAGCTTTTACGGCTTTACTTGAATGATATGGAGGAGTTGGTACCCATACTAGGAAGGCCAGTTTCTCCTGTTCCTGCAACTAAGAAAAAAAAAAAAAAGACTAAAGAATAGTAAAGTGTAGCTTACAGGACTATATAACTATAAAATAAAATAAAAGAAAGTTAAAGTTTTACTTATTGGGGTTACAGAAAGAATTTGATCTTTAGTTTTGCTAGCTACAATTTGCTACATCATTCAATAAGTGGCTTATGAGATACCAAAAATGTCTGAAAATGAAGCGTTGATAGGGAAGCTAATGATGTGCAGCAAAGTCTCTTGAATATTACATGCTTAGAAATTACGTCTGAAAGGATGTGCTTTGAATTTGGCAGGTATGTAAAGGTGAGAGGTAAAGGAGGAACCTTGCAAGAACAATAATGCAAGAAGATCTATTCAAAAGGCCACTGAGGAAGAAGCAGGAAACGAAGCACAGAGCTGTGTATCTGTTCTGTGGGGGTGATAGGGAGCATCACTGAATAAAAAACTAAAGCTTGGCCATAAAGATACGGCTTGACCTTGTAGGCAGAGCTGTCACACTCTGTAGCAAAAAGAGCATCCCTGTGGAGCTGGAGTGTAAAACTATGGGGAAATCTAAAGTTAACTTTTTCAAAGGTAACTTGGTTCAGATATGATAAGATATAAAAAGAGCTTTTAAATGAATGTTATCCTCAAAGGAAGTAAATATATGTGTGCTGCAACTTCAGTACTATTCACATTCTTGCTCGTGCTCTTAAATATTAAACTACAAGGCAGAAATAATACAGATGCAGAGGATGTTTTACATTCCAGTGTAAAATCGGTCACTATGGAAACTATTCGAGCAATGTTAGAAGGTCCTAGTTACAATTATGTTAATACCAATTCAGAGAGGACAATACCTCTTCAATTTCTTACTATTAAATATAGTTGTAATCTGTGTGCCTGTAAGAGGGGTTGGATGTGTTGATTCATAGGAATTGCATCATAGCAGATGGAAACAGATTTTTTTTGGGGGGGGAGGTAAGAGGTCGTATTTTCATGCTCTCACACTTTATGCATAATCTGAAAGGTCAGAAATCTCTACTAAAGTCACTGTGGTGTGTTAAATATGTCTGAACCAGAGAAGAACTGCCAATGTAATGTGAAAGCTTTAGCAAAAATCTGCTGTGACACAAAAGGCCAATATAATTACAGGTAATTGTATTAATTTAGCTTGGTCATGTTCTGGGTGTTAAATTCAGGGCACTTCAGGTCTTCTATCAGGGTATTTGGTTTAAAATATTGTTCATTTGTACACTGGGGTTTTTTTATATTATCAATTTCATTTTTTTTCAGTCTTAGAGTTGAATTCTATTTTTTTGTCTCTTGATATAGCAAATAAAAGTCTCTCCTTTACAGTCACTTTATTACCTGCTTTATTATTAATATGGTAATACAGAGCAGGAGAGACAGAGGTGAGTAAAATCAGATTAATTATTAAAACATTCTGACCTTAAAGAGATTTTGCTTTTTGAAAAATCTGTTCTGTGAAAACCAGTTGGCTATGCTTAAAATATAAAAACATATGAAAAAAAATCTAAACCTCATGAATATTATGCTCAGAAAAAAACACCACTTTTAATATGGAAGGAAATGGAATAGGTATGAAGCCACTTGTACCTAGAATATGAAAAGAGTCTCCAAGCTGTTCATTATGTCCTTTCCGTCCTTTGACCAAATCTGTTGTGGTTCTAGCTAACATGATTAGTAATGACTAAGACCACTGTTGTTTAAACACTTTTAGGGATCTTTGGAAATGCCACAGAATATTTATGTGAGTGTCTATTGTGCATAAAAGTTAAATTTCCCATTATATTTATTTTCATTACTTTAAACTTTCAGTTCTATCTGGAGAGTAAACAGAACTTACTATTCTTCAGGTAACAAAGCTTAGTAAAATTTTTGGGATTGCTGCAATAGAACAGAGCTCTATAAAATGCTATTCCAAAATAATGTGGTAGAAAAAGCTTGGTAAGACTTCATAGTGAGAGCTATAGCTGCTTTCTGCTTGGTGGTATGGAAGACCTATACTAAAAATAGATTGTTTGGTCTCTGATGATTGAAGTATACATTAAAAACTAGGTCATCCAAATGTCTCAGCCTGTAAAATTAGAAATACAAAGCTAAAATTTTCATCAGACTTGGAACAAACAGCAGAATTCTCAAAAAGTCTTCTTTATCAGTGTATATTTCACTTTAGGAAAAGCAAGCAGAATAAAATAGTTTATTAAACTGAAAGGCATTTATCAAATACTATTCAGTAGTACAGAAGCGTATTCAAGAACAGTTGGATCCCTCATTATAGCCATTCTGCAATTATCCTTGCCTTTATGCCAGAAATTCTGTGATTTTGATAAATAGTTTTCTTTACCATATGATTAACATGTGGCCCAAAAAAGAACTTGAAAATGAGAGAAACAAAAAGTCTTCCTGACTCAAGAATGTTATATAATGTAATTACACTGACTCTAAGTAAATTTGGCTTTGGTACTGGAAAGCACACCTAGTGCCATCACAACAAACATAAGATAAAGTGAATGACTTCAGTACCTGTTTAATAAATGTTTAAAAAATTACTTAATGTCCCATGGATAGCGGTTTTCCTGTAACGCACCTAAAACTGACTTTGAAAATGAACAAGTGCTTCCTCTTTATTTCGGTCCCTGGAAATATTTAATTGTTTTATTCTTGAGTTGTTTACTTTGCTAAACCCCTCTCAGCTTCACCATCTGGTGGAATTTTTCTCCTTTAATCTTAAAATAACTTTCAGACTGATGTGCTGCTAGCCCGAACAGACCTCTGTAAAGATGGGTAAACAATGCTGAACCTAAGATGAGAGTAGCTAATAAATCTTTCCAAATATTTCCATGAAAATGGAAAATAATGGAGTCAAATGAACTGGAACAATACTATTCTGCAGCTTACTGACTTTGTCTTGTTGGCTTACTCCTTGATACGTTGAAATGCTGAGTTATTTATATTAGAATCTATGCTGAGTGTAGGTTGCGCACCTTTGGGTGATAGCTAAATTTTATTCTAGTACTTGATTGTGAAGCTGAGAATTTTAATTCAATGTCTATCTCTTACTGTACCACAGTCTATCCTTTAGTTTATTTTTATAATTCCACCTCTGTAATCTATGTCTCTGTTTGCATTCTTCAAGTACTGGGAAGGTACAAGTGCATCAGAACTTGTAGTTGTTAAATATGCTCTTTCTTAAATGCTCATAAGCATATATATATAGTATGATTGCAAGGTAATTGGCATATTGGATCCCTCTGGGATGAAATCTAGTCTTCCTTTCCTTTAGCAGTCTTTGGGGATTGACTTTTTAAGGAGACAAGACTCAATTTGTCTCTTTCAGGTAGGTTCCTTCACCAGGAATTGCTGAAAATTTCTTTTTATCTTTTCCTAAGCTTTCTGTTTGTGTGACTTCTCTGCTTATATGTCTCCATCAAGTCTCTAAATGTTCTAACTGGAAATTTTTCATTCTCCAGAAGTCTTCCTAAGATATAAAGGGGAAATAAAAAGCTTGTCTACTTACTTTTAAATAAGCATCTTGTTCATGTACAGTAGAGACAAAGGGGAGAATTTGTATTTGTCAAGTGTGTGAGGACTAAAACAAACATTGTCAGTTCTTATACAATGTTCTTGTGAAACTTATGCAGTGAATGGACAGAACTACCAAGTTCTGGTATCATAATTAGAAATGTTTGTGAAAGACAACTTCTCTACAGTAACTTTCATAATACCTACAAAAGCACTCATAGCACTGTCATTTGCATTCAAAAAATTTCATTACTTTCCAATATCAGCAAAATCATCAATGAAATTATCTCAGTTTGACAATGATCAAAATAGTGCTGTGATATTTGGCCACATACTCTAGGTCCTTCAGATTCTAATTTTACTACATTTGATATCAGATAGAAACATTACATAAAATTTCATCTAGTAATGCTATGAAAGGAATATCAATTGCTCTGAATAAAAAGTACTTTTCAAGATAAATCAGTTTATTTTCAACTTAATTTGGGTTGTCATTTGGTTATGAGTTCTGGAACCCATTATTTGAATGATATATTACAGCACTTTGCCTCTGAAATCTAGATCTATTTTATTTAATAAAAGCACGTAACAAATATTTTCTGAATTCAGATCTGAGGATATCTTCCATTCAGCCCACTTTCTTACTACCAGATTCACAGAAACAATGTTTTTTTATCTCCCTTCTAGGATTAATGGGTGATGGGGCAATTGTAAAACATCCTTTCAGCTTTTGAAGATTGAAGGAAATAAAACATCAGGACTGCAGACAAGACCTGTAAAGTATGCCAGCTCATATTGTTTAGACACGCCCATCTTTTTGTTCTGCTGCTCAAAATGAGATACTAGCTGTATCCTATGCAGGGTACAGTCCGTACATACGTACCTCCTGGTTGCAGCCATTACTTGCACTCTTTTGCTGGGAAGACTAATTTATGGAAAGTCTGTGGACAGGGAGGTAATAAAGAGAGCACTGTACTGTTTAGCACTGATAAGATGAAAGTTTAATAGACCCCCGAATCACTTGACGTGAAACCCTTTATTGGGTTCATAGAGCATCACAAAGAGGAGAATGACCAAATATACAAATATAGAAATATTACATCTTGTGTGACCCTGCCTCTTTGTTTGCTTCTTATTCCTTAAAGAGAATCTGGCCAGCTTTACAGGACCAGAGTGTGAGCTCATGGGACCATCTCTTAAAACTTTTTCCTGCCACTGGAGCTAGATGAGTCATGAGGCCTTGTACCCTGCTGGCAGTCTGGAGACTCATGAGTGTCGAACACTGAACCTGCCTTCTCTTCATAGAATTCAGAAAGGTAGTCAGAGCAGATCTAGATCCTGCCTACTCAAATACCAAGTTAAGAGCTCTGCCAGCTTATACTCATATCATTTTTGTCTCCTATGCCCTATTAATACTGGATAGGAACAGACAATGATATATGCCCAATTCCTGTATTAAAACTTTCCAGTATAACTTTAATTTTCCAACTATGCTTACATTTTGGTTGTAATACCCAAGTTTTGAAACATACAAATAAACTTATTCTTGCTTTATGTTGCCGGATTTGATAGTGAACTACAGTTGTTGCGTGCTTGAATTGGCTAATAGAAAAAATGATTTAGTACAGTTAGTCTCACCAGTACCACCTGCCAGTGCCTCTCCTGCAGTGGAAATCAGATATGCTACGCGAACAAGCAAGAGGTTTGTCACTATATGCATAAACCTATGGAAGTGCATTCCTAATAAAACTGCTGGCAAGTGGCATGTAGCATGAATGGCAGATAAACAGGTAGTGGTTTATAAGCCTATTGTGTGCTGTTTTCTGAAAACTGGCTGTAAGGCAGGAACACTCTGCGTTGGAATTCTCTGGTATGGACCTTGTATATCTGCAGGTTTTTTTTTTCTGTGCAGGAAACAGAGAGGCAGGCAGACAGTCTCTGCAACACCAGTGTTGGGTCATCATCTGCTCATTTGAGTGAGGAAATAAAAGGGCAGAGTGCTTTAAAGTGAAAAGAAATAGCTTTTGACAATCCATTGTTGTGGAACACCAAAAATCTGTCATTCATATGACTCCTATAAATTGACCCAAAAGCTAGTTAAATGCTCAGTAATGTAACACTCAAGGCTCATTTGGTCTTTGGACACATTTGTGCTTTTGCTACACACTCTTGAAGTGCAAAACAAATAGATGGAAACAGTGTCTACCCTTCTTGAAAACAGATTATCACCTGGTATTAAAGGTCTTTCTGTTATAAAATATTGTCCCATTGCTTTACAGCACTACAGATTGCCCATCATTAAAAAAGAATAAATTTGAATTAGTCATTGTCCTCTTTGCGCTCAGAAATGTCAATTTTTTGTTTTCTATTTTTTCTCTATTGTTTCCCTCTGATAGTGAATACCGAAGTAGGTGCTGTTTTCTTTTAATTCTGTTCTATTTTCAAGTATTCTGTTTTAGGTTGTGAACTTCTGGAAACAAGTGCTTTCTCAGGATATTAAACTCCCTGGGAAAAACCAGGGGAGATTTCTTACAGTGTGTTTATTGGCACAGCCATTAAATGATTGTGGTACTATGAAGGAAGTACCTTCATTAATTGTAATTTCATTTGCCTTTACTTCATGTTATCAAACAATACAGAAAGGGTTAGGAACACAATTTATTAATACATTTAAGTGAAATTCAACAAATTTTTACAGTAAAAAAGAGGAGGGAGTATATGGAGGGACGGGACAGCCCAGTACCAGCAATCCAGGAGGTTCCTCAATTGTGT
>NW_009919387.1:0-5032 GCF_000696875.1 Nestor notabilis
TATATATATATAAATTTGCTTATTTGTAACTAGCCTGATGGTTTAAAGTCTGTTCTGTTACCAGAATTTGTTTTATTTCTGCCTTCTGCTAGTTTGTTATTCTTCACATCTGCATAGAACATAACACTTTTACAGACTTCATTCTTAAGGAGGCAGAATGCTGTTTGGGCAGAGAGCATAAACCAGTGGCTCAGATCCTGCTCAGCTCCTGAAGGTTGCTCAGAAGCCCACTGCCTCCTTCTGTTGGGGTTTAAGACCAGAAGGGACACAATCAGGGAGTCTGACTGTGTTGCACAAGCCATAGCATTTCACCAAGTGCTTTCTGCAGCATGGGCTGCTTAAAATGTGCTTTCAGTAGAGCTTCTGGTCTTGCAGTAACTTCCAGAGAGAGGTTATGTCAGTGGGTAATTGCCTTCATAGTATACGTGTAGATGCTGATTTTCACACTTGGGCATGGGTAGTGAAGAACTAGTTTTTCAATAGTTCAAGTGGAAGATATTCGTTAAAACACCCAGACTACATGGAAAACTGAGTGGCTTTTACCACCAATCAGACTGATGGCTTTGGTGCAATTTGCTTGTACACTGTCAAAGAGAAATACAATCCTTGGAATTACAAGTATGGTCCTTTGAAGTTACAAATGTGGAGATGTCAATGACATTCCAAATGAATGCTGAGCATTGCTCACTAATGAAACATGAGTTATGATAATGGTTGGTAACGATAATTCTTAGTATGCTAACTGTACATCCAGTATTGAAATCTTATCTAAGCACTGGAAGGCACTAAAAGGTGTCAGACTGTGGTGAAGTCTGGTTTTACTGTAGATGCAAGAGGAAAAGAAAAAGAATACAGGATAGACAGGATTCTGCTGACAATAAACAGTAAAAATAGAGACATTTTTTGCTTTGTTTTTTGAACAGTTTTGGGTTTGCTTTAAATTCTCTCACTCTCACTTTTCTCTTTTTTGCTGTTTAACTTCAGAGTTTATGAAGTGACAGAGGTTTCTTTGGTCTATTCCCATCAGCAAAATGTTGGATCTGTTTTGAAATGTAGAGACTAGTATAGAAAAAAGAAAGGAACAACAAAATACCCCACACTCACTCTTCCTTTCTGTTTAGGGACAAAAAACAGAGAGAAGACAGAAGTAAAACTGAAAACAGAAAAAATATCAAAACCTTGAGATTACAGAATTTGAAGGAGACTTTAAAAATTAAAGAATTAAAGAGAGGAGGCTTCACAGTTTTGAAGACATGGCCCTTTTTCCAGTTTCATTTGAAAAACTGCCACAAGTGCTATTCCATCTTCAGTTCAGAAGGACACAACAGGAGGCAGGAGTTCACACTCTGAGCGCAGAAGAGGGAAGAATCAGTCATGTGGGTCACAACTATGAAAGAAACAAATTAATGAACCCTTGGAAGCCACAAGGTCTTAATTAAAAATTCCAAATTACATTAAAGCCAAGATTTATCTACCTGAAACACAGACAATATTACTCAGTAGCAAGGATTTATTTGACACAGTTGTACTAGGTTTGCTTCATTCACTTCTCTCTGGTGTTGTGCTAGCAAGACACTGTTATCCCTATATACAAAATTACAAGTGATGAATGTGATAATGAAACACTGCTTTATATCTGCTGTATGTACATTCAGTATCACCAACCATGTTGAGCTGCAAAAATAATAATATAGGTACCTAAAAAGAACAGATTCTGTGGTCTCTTTATTACTGTCTTCACGGTGACTCTGGAATACAGTAAAAAGAGTGGGTTACAAAGATTTCTCTAATTAGAGGCATGAATATTCCGATCAATTCAGAGCTGTTAGGCAGTTGTTTTTATCTGCTTAGTGGAATGCAGTTCACAGTACTGAATAATCTCAGCCACCCTCCCTGTTTCTGAGCACTTTGTAGGAGGTTCGATACTATTAGGCTGTCATTACTCTGCATTACAGCAAAGCTGAAATCTCTTATAGTTTCTCCATGGAAAAGTTAGTCTGTGGCAGGAGAAACATGTCTTTGGCAGTGTGAGATAACACCATGAATGACTGAAGAGCTACACAGAGCAAAGACAGACAAGGCCAAATAAAGAGAGCTTGCAAGCTGCAGTCTCCTTTGAGTTAGGAACCTGAGTATTAAAGCTGACCACTAGAAAAGCATTGCGACCAGTGACAATAGTGGCAATGCTCCAGAGCTTCTGCAAGGCCAGCTATGGGCTAGATGGAACTTCTCAGAGGAAGTAAAATATTTGCTCCAGTGCAATAGATGCGGCTTTGACCAGAACGTGGGCAAGAAGAGTTTGCTACAGATTAACAACTCCAGCATACACTGGCTCTCTTGGAATAATTCCCAGACATGACTGTTCCTGTCAAAGGCCCTTTATTCTGGAAGAGACTGCCCAGTGCTCTTCCTGAGCAAGCAGAGTTAGTTCAGCTCATGTCCCTCCGCAGGCAAACTGCATAGCTGATCTCACCCAAGGGCCTTTGTCTCCTGCCCCAAGGAATGAGTAACTTTTATCAGCAGCAATGCAATTGAATCTTGCAGCAGGGACACTGGACCCTCCATTGTTATTTGCAATGGTATGGCCAGGGCTATGGGACAAGATGACCAAAGTAAAGGCTGACTCTGGAAGTTATTGTTCTCCTTATCCATTGCATGGGTAAGTATTGCACTTACTGTTGTACCAATAGGTTAGAACCAGAATTATCTGTATATTTTAACTCTGCACATTAAGGATCTGTCTAATCAGCCCAACACAATGTTAGCACACTAACTACACTTCAGCAGACTGAGAGTATTTATTACTGAGAAAACTCCTACCAGAAACCCTGGAATTTTTACAATACATTTTTGTCCATACTTTCTGGAGCAATAATAATGTAATACCACACTCCCTCCCCAAATAGCTGCAGGGTCCCTTTTAATGAATAAGAACAAACAAACTATCCAGCTAAGTTCAGAAACATGACCCCTATCAAAAGCAGAATCAAACAATACCCCAAAACAATCTACATATACAAAGAACAAACTTTTCTTGTTCTTCCAAAGATCAACTCAGCAGGTATTTGGCATTCAGAAAATTCTACAACAACAGAAATTATTTGTGTGGAAAAGGTTTTCTTTAGCATTATTGTTGCAATTATTTGGAAAAGAAAGAAAAAGAGAAAGAAAAGGTTTAGAAAACAATCCTGGAATATTAATCTCGGCAGCATTTTGTACAGCCAGTGCTCCTGTGCTCTCATTCAATGACACTTTATAAAGCCTGATATGTTTTTAATGTAGAACCTTTTTCAAATCTCCTGGCCCTCTACTACCAGCTCCTGTTCAACATTTAATGCTCAGTCAACAACAGTGGCATTTTCCATTTCTCTACAAAACAGTATCTGATGACCCCAGCACTGTATGAAAGCATGGAAGAAACTTAAGCTGAGCTCAAAAGGAAAGGACAAAGCCATACATAAATGGTGGGCCCAGGTGGAGACACTGAGATGCGTGGTTGCCTCACACTGAGTACCACTGGATTGTGATCCTTCTATTAAGCCCAGACAGGGGAATGACTCAGAAAATACCTCCACCTCCCTTGGGGTCAGGCAGGACCTTTCCAGTGGTCCACCGTGGGAGCTTCATGGGAGCGAAGACTGGAAAGAAAACAGAGCACTTGCCAACAAGGTGTTCAAGTGATGCTCTCCTTCACCCCGCACCACACCAGCTGCCCTACTCCCTGCCTCACAGACTGCCAGGGTCCAAGTGGCACAGCCCAGCACCACTCCAGCCATCAGACTGCCACGTTATCCCAGGGAAGCTGGGGAGAGGCAACTCTCCACGCTTTGCCTCAGTTCACCACTTCCAGCAAAGCTTATGAAAGCAAGAAGTCCCTCCAGGCTGTGCGTCTCTCCCCATAAAACTGAAAATACCTATTTAGACTCTGACTGCCCTTTGGCAGGGATTGTCTCACGTAAGTGTGCAGCACAGAGTGCTCTGATCTTCTTTAGGGTATCAATGTACCACTACAAGTCAAGAAATGCCACATGTGCATGACAGAATTTATAGCTCCCAGTGCTGGTTTTAGTGGTTATGACTTTTAGGGTTTATTAGCACATTGAGCTCTGAGTACTGGCTACTGCTCTGAGAAAGCCACTTCTCCTTCTGGTCACCTATATTTTTAGCTCATGTTTAGAAGCATTAAAACTAGTGGAAGCAGAGGCCAGCCCATCAAAGCTCTGTGTCAGGAGACTGGAAGAGTACAAAGAAATCAGCACTGAACCTTGAAAGTAATACAGTTTGTTTGTGCAGGCTACCAGAGATTGTGTCTCCTGAGTGCTCCTGTTGCAAAGTGTAACATTCCTTTAGACAGTATTATGGGATGAGATGGGAAGGCAATGAAATTATTAAATAACCTAGTAATCCCTCTCAGAGCTGGAGCTTTAAAGCAAAATGCAATCTCCAACATCCGTAGTTTCAACGGAAGGGTTTGATTTTGCTTTTTTATTATTATTTATTGTAATTTTTTTAATTTTATTTTCACTAGGAAACCTAGTGAAAGGACACTGCTCATCTTAGCTCAGATCCAAATGACCCCAGCACTTCCTCTGAATGACCCTTTCTCTGTACGTGGGTAGCATCACAGCAGTCTGTCATGAAGCAACTGCTCCCATTCCATTCACCACTTTGATCCATCAAAGGCTGGGGGTTTTAATTCTGTTTCGAAGCCTGTATTGCCCACGGGTGCTCCAGAAAGAGAATGAGTAACAGGGTGAATGTGTGTTGGGCTTGAGTTGGGTGGCTTAGTCTATGGAGGAATTACTGATTTGAAACGATTCCAAATATGAGTCATCCTGCAGAAATGTTACATGGAAATTCTTATTTGCAATCTTGCAAAGTGCTGAGGGCCCTCGAGTGTTGCAAATAAAACGGGAGCACGTTCAGCGTGCACCGTTCTGAAGAGGAACCACTCGTGGTTTGTGCAGATGTGAGGTCACCCGACCCCTGGCTCGGCCGCCGGGAGCAGGGCAGGGCCGCAGGCGGCGGGCAG
>NW_009919388.1:0-712 GCF_000696875.1 Nestor notabilis
CCTAACTATTCTATGATTCTATGATTTTCTCAATTCAGCTTGTACTTTGTACATTTGAAAGCTCTTAGGTCTTACCTTTAATATGAACTCCTTACAAATGGGAAAGGAGGCTGGAGTCTGTGAATGTTTTTATCCTGGTTAATGTGGAAAAAAAAAAATTACATCCTAAAGTCCCACTAGTTTATATGTGTCATACAGCCTGTTTACTTGTCTTTCAATTAATCCAGAATTCTGGTGACCCATAACCGTGTGCTGGGTTCAGCTATAGCAGTCATTTTTTCTCCTTCTTAGTAGCTGGTGCAGTGCTGTGGTTTTGACTTTCAGTCTGGGAACAATGCTGATAACACCGATGGTTTTGGTTGTTGCTCAGTAATGTTTACTCTGACCAAGGACTTTCTCAGTCAGTCTCATGCTCTGCCAGGGAGGAGGAGAAGCCGGGAGGAAGCAGAGACAGGACACCTGACCCAAACTGGCCAAAGGGGTATTCCATACCACAGCACGTCATGCCCAGTATGGAAACTGGGGGGAGTTACCTGGAAGGCCCAGATCGCTGCTCGGGTCAGGCTGGGTATTGGTCGGCGGGTGGTGAGCGGTTGAGTCCTCTTCCCTTGTTATTCCTCTTATCATTATTATTGGTAGCAGTAGTGGTTTGTATTATACCTTAGTTACTGGAGAGCTGTTACCTCCACCCGCGGGGGTTACATTCCTTTGA
>NW_009919388.1:742-8467 GCF_000696875.1 Nestor notabilis
GAGTGATCGAGCGGCTGCGTGGTTCCAAGTTGCCGGCTGGGCTTAAACCACGACACCAAGCCATGGAACACTGAAAGATCCAGTCAAAGATTGTCCAGTTTGAATAAGGATACTTGGTGTTTCCTAATCCCTCCACAGAAAATCAAGTGAATTCTATGTTACTGGTGTTGGCTATTCAGTGATGACGTCATTTTTCTTTTCCCTCCATCTTTCTAAACCACTCCCCAGCCCTTTTTTTCTCAGAATACCATCCAGTAAAATTGATTTTATCCCTTCAATAGCTTCATTTTTCTTTCATTTCTGTAGAGGAAGGCAGCTATAAAAGCTGATTGGTTCCCAATTAACATACCCTGTAAGTTAGCAGGGAGATAAGAATCCATCCTATCTTTGTAGGTTTGGCAGAAACAGGAGATTTTCATATAAAAAGAAAACACACTTCAGATAAAAAGACTGAAATGTTTTAAGGGTTATTAACTATTTACTTCTTCGTCAGTCCCATTAAAAGTCATAAAACCTCTTTCTGTTCCAAAATCCAAAAGGAGAATAATTTAACCATAAGCCTGTATGTACACTGGGGTGGATATATGTGTATATGTTTACAGAATTTTTTTTCCCTGCAAATTAGACTGCAGCTTTGTGGGTGCTTGCATGCTTCCCCCTTGGCAACTAACCCACACAGGGACCCACACAGGTGGGGTGGTGATAATTGTGATCCATCGGGCAGGGGCAGGCAGAGGGGGGTTACATGGAAGCTGGAGGGTGCTCCTGGGGATTAGTAACTAGGGCTTGGAAATGTGTAGGTGTTGATTACTTGTCTGTAAGTGTTTGGTATCATTATTTATCTGTTGTATTGACAATATTGACTGTGAATATATAGTACACTGATTTCCACTTAATTATGCCATTAATGAGTCAATAAAATTTTGATCATGATTTGAATTAAACCGTATGAACTGAGATGTTTTTCTCCCTGCAGCAATAGCCACTGCAAAGAGGTGCTTTGCCAAGGCAGCAGCTGGAAAAGAAACTCATCACAGAGGCTGAGTTACAAGCAGAACACCTTTGGCTCTGCTCTGGCATGCTGCAGAAGCCAGAATATGCACTGCCCCCAGGACAGGTGCAGCCAAGCCCCTGCAGAGGAATGTGGCTTCTCCAAAAATGCCAAATTGCCCCTTTCCCCCACATTTGCTTTTTGCGCCTCTAGCACCAGCATCCTTCTGCATATTTCCTATTTCCATTTGGTGAACTGATTTGCATCGCTCCAAGCCTGTCTGTGATGGAGTTCCTAATCCCCATCCAGAAGCCTCTGATGTGTGATTTGGCCAGGGGAACATTTCAGTAGTCAGTTGCAACTTTATTAGCTTACTAAATCTGACTTCTGAGAGATAGTGGTATGTAGGTCATAGAAAATGGCATAAACCATAACATAAGACCAGCTGCTATTCAGGTAAAGTTTGGGTTTCAGATCAGCCCAAAACCTTTAAAGACTGTAGCCTATAAAGATTTCTGAGGCTAGCAAAGTATTTTCATCTTGTAAGGACCACATATCCATTTTTCTTACAAACACATGTCTACTAAGAACACTGTGGTCATCTTTGTTGCGGGAAATTAAACCTGTGGCCTTTTATCTAGCTTGACTAGAAGCTGTAAGTTACGATCCTATAAATCATGGATGCTCTTTTCTAAGCTCAGCTCTTATTTAACCAAACTTTGAGCCCTTGCCTTTGTGAGAAGTGGTGTAAAATCCTAACTGTCCGATATTTTGATTCCAAGGAAGAAAAAGCCATGTTGATTTCACTCTGCCACCAGAAGTTATACAGCAGATCCCTGGCATCCTATGGTGTAACTCCTGCAGTATATCTAAAGACTTAGTCAAAAACCAAGAGAATAGACTTCCATAGTCTCAAGGAGAAAATTAAAAGAGTGGAGAAAGAATAAGTTGTTCATTATCTCTCACTGCTGAGCAATGTTGAGGCAAATCCCCTTTAAAAAAATTGTGGGGTTTACTTCTGCATTCTTCAGTGTGTGCCCTTCCATTCCCTGGAGATAGCCCAGCATCTTTCACCCTGTTCAGGACTGCCTTCCTGTGTATGTGAGATATCCTTCATTGATTCAATCGCTAAAAAGGTCTCAGTAAGTTGAATATTAATATAAAGGGTATGGTGGTGTCTGGTGCAACTTTATTTAATTTAGCTTAACTTTAACTTAACACCCATGTAGGAAAATCTAAATGAGATGGGCCTGAATCCTAACAGCCTTAAAATGCATTAGCAATTTCAAATAAAACAAACTGATACCACTAATCTGCAGGAGAGATGATCGTGATGATGAAGATGTAGTTTTGAAGCATGCTGTTTCAATTTTAAGATGTATGCTGTCATATTCGACAGAATTATGGCCAACCTGTGCCGAGGTGAAAGCACAGAAGCTCAGTAACATTTTCGAAAGCCAAAGGTAAAAAGATTGGATGCTATCCTTGGAAAATGACAGCTTCTAGAAAACCAAGTAATATAGCAGGCAAGGGTAACCTTAATGGTGTCAAGCTTTTCTCAAGCCTTACTCAGTAAGCAAGTTGAAATCTTAGCCAAAACTTTCAACACGTTGGGGAGGAGGAAAAGTCACTTTGTGGGACACAAAATAAGTGAAAGAATGTTGGTACAACACATGTTGAAGCATCTTCACTTGCCTTTTAGTATATAATATATCCCACGCACTTATATACTCTGTTCACTCTGGGTTTGTTACTGGCTGAATCACGAGGGAAAAATAGGTAATTTTTTATGCTCTTGGTACCTCGTTTTTCTGGTCCTTCTGTTGTATCCAAACATTTCAGTCGTTATCATTTTGGTGGATAATGCTTTCAAGGGTGACAGCAATACTCAGTGGGATGGATTTTTTTTCCCTTCACTGAAAAATCAAAACAAAACCAGTGGGATCTTGACATTTTCTTCTTCATTGCTGTGGGAGACAGCCAAACCTTACCTACAGGTGCTATTGATGAGATTCATATATCATAATCAAAAAGGGAAAGAAATCTGCGGTTTTAGTAACACATTGTAAAACACCAGGATAAACAAAGAACATATTAAAAGACTTATTAAATCATTTGTACCACCGATAAAAAGCAAGGGGCATTTAACCTTCCTCTGACAGGCAGAAAACTGTTCTGTCTGTTCCATTTGGTGGAAAGTTTCTACAGGTAACTAATGACTCAAAATGCTGGTGTAGCTGCTCAGAATTCAATTTTATACTGCTATCAGTAGCAGAAAATTTATATTCCTTTGAGATCCAAGTTTCTCCTGGGCAAAGGTTATAGGCTAGATCCAAATAAGGGCAAAGGACTTCTGCATATTACAAGCACTTTAATCCAGACCTACAGTCATTTTCTCCATTTCCTTTGTGCCATTCCCCAACTGACCTGAAAATTCCCTTTTTATGCCTCAAGTTTCTGCAGCTGCTCCTTTCGCTACCCACACTTTATGGCTAGGAATGAAGCATTACATTAGGTGAGTCAATGAGTGTCCTGGGTTCAGCTACAGCAGTCATTTTTTCTCCTTCTTAGTAGCTGGTGCAGTGCTGTGTGTTTGACTTTCAGTCTGGGAACAATGCTGATAACACCGATGTTTTTAGTTGTTGCTCAGTAATGCTTACTCTGACCAAGGACTTTCTCAGTCTCATGCTTTGCCAGAGAGGAGGGGAAGGCAGGAGGAAGCAGAGGCAGGACACCTGACCCAAACTGGCCAAAGGGGTATTCCATATCACAGCACGTCATGCCCAGTATATAAACTGGGGGGAGTTACCCGGACGGCCCAGATCGCTGCTCGGGTCGGGCTGGGTATCGGTCGGCGGGGGGTGAGCGGTTGTGTCCTTTTCCCTTGTTATTCCTCTTATCATTATTATTGGTAGCAGTAGTGGTTTGTATTATACCTTAGTTACTGGAGAGCTGTTATCTCAACCCGTGGGAGTTACATTCCTTTGATTCTCCTCCCCATCCCTCCAGGAGCGGGGGGAGGAAGGAAAAGGGGGGGGAGTGAGAGAGCAGCTGCGTGGTTCCAAATTGCCGGCTGGGCTTAAACCACGACAATGAGTCAAACAATGGTACGTGTTCACCTTTTAGGAAGAATTCCTACTCCTTAGGAATAAGAGGTGATAGGTATAAAGCAAATTATTGACACAGCTGGTGATGTTCTGTGCCTTCTTCAGCATCAAGGGGTTCAGGGACTTGCACAAAACATTTGTGTGCCCTTAAATAGAAAGTTGATTAGCACACCCCAAGCCCATACAGCTTGTCTCTCCTGTTTTTACCAGCACTGCTGGGCAGCAAGCAATGCATGGGGAGGCTATATTTGAGGTTATGATTCTTCAATTTAGATATCCACATATAGATATCCGTATACATCAGGTGCTTACATTTTCACTGCTGTCAGTGGAGTTGGAGAGCGGTTGAGCTGGCCTGTCTTTGAGGGCCCGCTTTAGGGTGAGCTTCACTTATCCAGGTTTCCTTAGCTGCTGGGAGCAGATCTGATTGCATGGGAGGTTTGGAACCTTGGGCACCAGAAGAAAAGACCACAGGAGCCTCATGGTTACAGCATTTGGCTGGAAAGGTGGAGTTCCCAGTTCTTTTCCTTTTCTGTTTCTGTAGCAAGCACTGTCCAGTGCGAGAAACAGGGCTCTCTGCGCTTAGAAAAATGCTCTCAGATGAAAGAAGCCAGGCTCCTTTTGTGTTTTCTTTCATATCAGTTTTCTCCAGTGCTGTGTCTGATCACTTTCTAGGTGTTTATTAACTGGTATGACTAGGACTCATCTTACACAGCTCTTTCATTCTGCATTTCTTCCCCGAAATAGATTTATAAGCAATCAAATGTCTCCGATCTGGTAAAAGCAAAATATTTTTCACTTTAAGTGAAAGTTGCAGACATTTATGAACAGGTCATGGTTTCTAAATCAATTCATTTCAGTACTGAAACAGCCCCTGAGAAACCTCTGTCTCCTGCAGACAGAACTGTAACTTCATATTGGTAATTACATTGTGAAAAAGAGTTTTCCAGAGTGAAACTGTTGAATTCAGTCTTTGTTTTAGACCACAAGGATCCTATTTCATGCGTTAAATGCCAAGGAACTTAATTATTTACTATTTCATAGTTTAAACTGGAAAATTTCCCAGATTACTTATCTGTTCTCAAATACTTGAACAAATGAGGAAAGCAAGGGACATTTATTAGAATGAGTAAATAACCAGTGAATGGAAGGTCTTTTCTCAAAAAAGTGTGGTCAATATCCTAAATCACTCTGATACATTGGCTGGTAGATATTATTTCTAACACTCATGTCAGATAGATAGAAATATAGCAAGGATACTTCAGTGTTTGCTAAAGTGTAGCTCACTGCTGTACTCTTGTTAATTTGGGCTGAGGAGGTAAAGAGTACACAAAACCAGAGAGCCTTGGGAAAAAGAATTTTCTGGTTAGTATTGTTAATTTGAACATTTCTGAGTTTTACAAGAGTGAATAAAAATTCTCTCTATATTATAGCTTAATCTAGTCAAACCTTGGAAAATTGAGCAGTTTTTCAGTTTTCATCTACTTTTGCATAAAGATAATTGTTTGTACGTTCTTTTTTCTTTGCCAGGAGTGTTGGTAAAAAGGAAATAACCTGCATTAAGGAAATTATCTTTTAAAACACCTCTCATTCAAATTACAGAACAGAAGAGGTAGTTTAGCAAACACAAAAAAAGATGTAAAATATAGCTCCTGCAGTGGGAATGTCAGCTTATTTTGGCATGTTCATGGTTCATATAAAAAACTGTTTTAATACATAATGTATGTCTACAAAAACCCAGCTGTGAGAGCAGTGCTGACTCATTGTACGTAGTTTATGGCAAATCTGTGCAGATTTCTGAGGGGGACAAATGTCAAGTTTAACAGAGTCTGGGGTTGTTTCCAACCGACACCAACTCTTAGTATCAGTAGGCTTTTTCTTTGCCTTTCATCCACAAGGATTTTAGTGTTTGGAAACATACAACTGCCTTTCCCCGGTTGTCCTTCATCTAGCTGCTCCTCTAGTCTAACTGCTTCTTCTCATTATAAAATAACAATGTTTCAGACTTTATCCAGAGACCTAAAGGAAAGCTCATATTGAACCTAAGTTTGCAAAATCCTTACAGCCCAAAGGGCTTTCTTGTTTTACAAACCTCTCTAGAATGCTTTCAGCTGTTAGAAAACTTAGCTACAACGGTAAATACCTGTGATTATCAGTTTGACAAGACTTTTTGTATCAAAACACAAGCACACTAATGATTCAGCAAATGACAAGCATGGTTTTAAGAATTATAATAGTTGTTAGTAATCAAACTGATAGATTCACCATCATGAATTGATTAGCCTCTTTCAGTGACCATTATGCCAGAAACACCAATCGTATCTACTGTATAACAGAGAAAGATTAGAAAAAATGTGTCTGCTTTGGAGAACTTCAAAGAAATCTTTTATCCTCTGTTCACTGTGAATGATATTAGGGTCATGGTGATTACAAATAATCTATCCATCTGCCTTTGAAGAACCAAGTCCTTGAAGGATTTGATTTCCCCAGAAGAGTGAGGACATTTGTGCCTGATTGAATGAATGCAGTGTTGCCTATTATTCAAAGATTATTTCCCTTTCCCATAGAAAGGATGTAATAGCTAGGCAGTCGACAAGGATTTACAAAGTTATTAGTAAGAGCACAAAGTCTCCCTGACCTACAGATGGGCAGCAATTCAATTTTCACTTGCAGTCTTATAGCATAAATTGTTACCAACACCTGCAAAGCTGCCCCAGCCTTTATGTATTCCCCTTTCTGGTATTTCTCTGGACTCCCTCTCACCCTACTATTTCATCTTCCTGCCAGCCCCAAGATTTCTTTGTTTTAATTAGGTTTGCCTTCTTTCTAAGTTATGCCATGACCTTTTATCTCACGGGTTGATCCAAATTCCCTTTTCCCCTTGATTCTAGACAGCACAGTGAAGGGAAAGACAAATTCCCTTAAATCAGGTTTTGTTGCCTTGACATGTGACATAGTCCTTTGTTGGGAGAAGTGCCTCAGGAGCCCAAGGATGTTAAGGATATGATGGAGCTCATCTAACTGAGAGCTGCTGGCAGGGTGCAGGCAAATCTGCCTGTCCTTTACATCCCACTTTGGCCTTTACAACCCACCCACAGACTGATCTTTTTCTGACTCTACCATGAGTTGGTTCACTACAAATTGGAAAACAGCTTGGTAAAAACATTGAATATTTTTCCATGTTTTAGCACTCTAAACTGGCTCATTATAAGGCTGCACAAGAGTTGAGAATACGGAGTAAGTGGGAGTCTGCTGCCAGGGACAGCCCAGGAGTGGGAACACTCCACCATCAGATGGGCTTAGCCATCTCTGTACTTTACCCATTCGCTTTGGCTTTAAAGTAATAAAACCTCATGTATTAATAAAGCGTGTATTAACAGGGATTTTGCAAAGGATTTGATATATTATTAAATAATTTCATTGAACTATTATATTAAGCTATTTTACGATGCTTAGGTTTCATTTGAAATTATGGCATCTAGTTACATCTTATATACGATGTCTGTGACATAACTTCATAGGAGTTTATATAAGTTGCTAGACTTTACTGCAACACTCAATGCCCCGCAGAGATACACAGGAGTTTTCTGGATCAGCTTCATAATCATAGAATCATAGAATAGTTAG
>NW_009919389.1:0-11392 GCF_000696875.1 Nestor notabilis
GTTGCCGGCTGGGTTTGAACCACGACAGCCTTGCAGCCAGTTTTGTCAAAAGTCTGACTGATGCAGGGCAAGAAGTTACAGATTTTGTAAGGTTGGTTTGTTTGTTTGATATATTTGCATAAAAAAGGTAGGACTAAGGCAATGACATCCAGTGTGCAACTATTTGAAGGAATTAGATAATGGCCACCTATCATGTAACGCCCCTCTGGCAAACCAATAACATGTTTGGAAGAGCTGAAATGGCCTGGTTTTAATCTACAAAAGGAGGAAATAATTCTTAGGGCCAAACCAAAGAGGTCTTGGGCCTGGCCATCCTGGACTTGGAGACCCAAAGCCAGCCAAGACTGTGAACATCAGAGCCAGAAAAAGAGCATCAGATATGTGTCATGGTATGTGGAAAGCCTGACTAATATATTTGATTGATGATTGATTTTTAGATGTTAACAGATTGCCTGGTTATTGAACATAAATAAAAACATGTTGGAAGCTTTGAGGCTTGCCTGCTCATGTCACAGCAGTACACAGACACCTAGTAATAACAGTCGCAACACCACCAAATACAAATTACACAACAGGTGGTTAACCGCTATATCAGCCCATTGTTTATGTCCACACAATGGTCTTTATGCTTTAACACACTAGGGACCCAAGATAAACATCGCTGCAGGGAATATCTGAGGAACAAACCTTCCTCCCACAGATAATGTCTTTTACAGCTTGTTTTAGCTGCCCTTACATATTTACTTTTCAGTGGTATGTATGCTAACATTCAAGTCCTTCATAGGACTAACAGGATATAAACACTATCATGATTACCGTGGTTACACGGTTATTAGAGTTTAACCTTGCAGATGGCTTTCAAAAATGCTGGTATCAGAAGTGCCGGTAATCAGTCCAATTGGTCTAGCTGTAGCTTTTTTTTCTGAATAATAAGACTGTACCTGTAACTCAGCCTTGTACAGCAAACCTTGTGATTTATTAGGACTAACTTTTCCTGATGGTGCTTCCAAAAACAGAAAAGGTCAAAAGCTACCTTATGACTGGCTGGAGGCTGCTAATGTGGGGTCATCACTGGTCCCTGTTGGGGACTTTGCTATGGACCCCACCACATTGCAGCAGGGTTGCAGCCCTGCTGCAACCAGCACCACATCCCTCTGAGATGTCTCTCGTCTCTGTGCCGCAGGAGCTGGTGCAGTATTATGCTCAAAATCTTGTTTATGGGAAAGATGAATCATGCCTTGTATACAAGTAAAGCCAGAAACTTCTTGTTAGGATGATGGAAATTTTAAAGGTCTAATTCAAGGATCTTTAGTCATCTAGATCTAATTATTACAGAAAATGAAAGAACAATTTTGCAGTTGAATTACTTCTGTATGGAAAAGTATCAATAATAATAAAATTAAAACTGAAACACAAGCATTCTGTAGTTTCTATCCCCTTTTTTAGTGGTGTTATGTTCACCTTTCTACTGCTCCTTTGCATCTTAAAGTCAATAGCTTTGGACTCCTAGAGAGGGCAATACCAGAAGTTGTCAGCTCCCTGGGCCCTTTGGGAGGAAAATTATGTTGATGTTGCTAGTTTCATCCTTCTCTCCCCAGGATCCACTTGAGGCTACTTGTATATTTTTGCTAACGTGCTTTTTTTCTTGTATCTCCCTCTTTCTTCAGTGATTTGTAGTGCCATGCTACTTCCACATTTTCTATAGATGGTGCCCTCTACATATATTAGTAGCCATTTATGTGTTCCCTTTGCTATCTCTAAAATCAGCTCTGGCCAGCTCTGGACCTGAATTTCTTTAACTGATCATGGGAGAGTTGTTTATAGCTGCAGGATCTCTCTCCAGTGCCAAGCCTGTGCCCCATCTCATATCATGCCATGCCTATAATCTGAGCCATATCATGTGTGTCTGCTATTGCATGAGACTTGGGTTTCCCTGCACTATGTCATTCTGTCAGAGGTGTAAATATCCCATTCTGCATAGAATAACTGCTTGTATCCGCTATCTGTATAAAAATATAGTTGCTCTACACACAAATAAAACAGATTGATCATGAGCACCTTGGTCATTGAGAGAACCTCAGCCTTGACAGCTAAGCCAAGTAAAAAAAGGTGCAGGCCAGAACCAGTTCAGACAGCACAATTCTGACAAACCTCAGCTCTGAGGCCATGCAAATTCAGTGCAGACCATAAGGCCTGTAACTTTCAATGGCAATACTGTGCTGGAGGGCTACATGATGTGACAACTCTGCAACCCAGTTAGCTGCCCTGAGCAATTGTGGGAAGACCTAGTTTCTTCTACCTCTACACTTAACAAGCTACATGCCAATTGCTCTAAAAGCATTCTTTTTCCTAAAACTCTGGACAGGCAAGAGGTAACACTTCTCAAAGGCATGTGCTGGAATTTGGGGGGAAAAAATGACCTTTTGATTGGTCTCCTAGAAACAGGAGTAGTATATGGATATCTGGGCATGCCAGGTCTGGATCAAGAAAGAGAAACAGAAGCTGCAATAATGGGATGTGTGGATGGATGGATGGATGGATGGATCAGTCTCTGGCATGGTATAGCTCATGATTACAAGTACAAAATATGCATTGTGAATAGCCATACATTACTATCCATTTAAAAAAAAACCACAAACCAAACCAAATGCAACCAACCAAAACCAAAAAAAACTAACCTCCAAAATGTGTATTATTTGAATTCTCAGCTTTGAGCTGTGCAAAATTTTCACCATGATTCGAAATTAAGTTTTTACAAAGCTCATGAGGTAAGAGGATTTGCCTGCTTTACCTTAAGTCAAGCTCAGTAAAGAAATGTTCTAGGAAAATACCCCTTTTCAGGTGACGAAGTCTAGTGAACTCCATTTGATGGGGCAGCTCCTGTCATGTACATGTAAATGAACAAATAAAAATACCAAGTGGCTCAATGTTTATGTTTTATGTTCATAAATCAGCAATAAAGTAGAAAACGCACCTCTCTTGCGTTAAAATAAAATGAGGGAGAATAATGTGAGAAATGTGAGCTGATGAATTATGTGTATTCAATGTGTCTTACCCAGTTCTGGGAAATGAGTGTTATCTACCAGACTGCTGTATTACTTCAAACCCTGAAGAAAGCATGAAGCATAGATTTATTTCCTAGACAAACTCATTTGAGATAACAATAGGGAGTTAGTTGGCTATTTCACAGAAAGTTCTTGATGGAGGAAAAATGCATGTACATATGTTTTCTAGTTTGAGTTTAGGTAGTGATTATGTTTAATGTTCTGCATAGCTGTTCCCTTTTCTCATGCTTTTCATTGAAAATTGGAGTGATTGTATAGGAAAAATGAACAAACAAAAAATAATCCTCTAGAAACAGAGTGTGTTCTTCTTTCCTTTGAGGAACAGAAAACATTACAGCTATGTGTTTTGAAGATGGCATGCTTTGGGAGTTACAATTGCTGGTCCAGCCTTTGAAGAGGGGTCAAAAGTGTGTCTAACATGAAAAGCACCATTTTTCCATGTGAGGGAAGGTGATCATGAGAGCACAGAAAACTTTGCCTTACTCAGAGGACTTGTAGGCAGGATCTCACAGGGGGCAGCTCTGAAGGGCAAAGGACAGCAGCAAAGCAGGCTCGCCTGTAAGGACGGCATTCTCCACGTGCCAGAATGGTCCGCCCTCAGGAAAACAAGGAGACCTATCAGGAGGCCAGCTTGGCAGAGCAAGTAAGTCATGGCACAGCTCCAGCATGAAAAGGCACATGGGTGGAGAACAAGGACAGGATACAAAGGAGGAGTCAAGAAACACTCCCCAGGCATGTAGAGGCAGTGTCAAGGAAGCAAAAATTTAGCTGGATCTGAGATCTGCAAGGAATGTCAAGGGCAGCAAGAGTTTCTACTGCTACATTAGTCACAAAAGGCTCACCTTCCACAGTCTCTTTCACAGTTATCCTCATTCAAGCATGCAGCTACCGTGATGTATAAATAAGGATAAACTGTGAAAGCGTTTGTAATGGACTGATAACCCCTGCTACCTAGTGGCAGAAGGGCATTGTACCTTGAACCTGACAGCTATGAACTGCAAACCCAAAGCCCTGAGCAGCTGTTCAGACCTTCACAACCTGTGTTCAAACTGTCTGAATCCAAAATGGTGGATTTGTACATACCCAGAAAATGAAAATCTTTTGGGAGCATTGGTAACTTTTCCTTAGGGGATTATTTAGCTATGTCCTTGTGAGAGCTATTTATTTAAATCTGACTAGTTAATTTCAGCTTTTATTCAGTCATCATTGTCATGGAGACACTTACTGCTGGTCAAACAAAAAGCTGTTATGTCCACTCTGCTTCTATGTTTGTTTATTATGTTAGCAGTTGCAACTGTTTGTCCTTCTGGCTGTTAAACAAATAAAAGGAAAACCTGGTTATGTGCCTTCAGCCCCTGAACAAAGTAGAAGGTTGAAACAGACGGGAAGCCACATCTGCACACAGCACTGTATCTCACATCTGCAGCCACAGCACTGTATCTCTGAGGGCATCAGTGTGTAATGGACTTGTAGTCAGTAGCAATGAAATCTCCGCTACTCTGCCCCTTACTGTAAACTCTCAAGTGCTGACAATATATGGCATCTATAATCATGGAGTCTGAGGCCAAAAATCCCCTTCCTACTCTACACCATGCTTCCTTCAGGGAGTAACACATGACATTAAGAGACTAGAGTTACAGCCTAGCCTATCTGTATCCTGATGTCATGTTCTGGAAGCATCCATCTCTCTATTACTGTTCCCTTAATAAAAATTAAAGCAAATAATAAATATGTGAGTTTTGATAGAAATGTTTAAATTTGGAAGCCTGTAGAAAGCAAGTAGTAATAATAGCTGGAACACCTAACTACAGTTTTAATGTTGCGTTAGCAGAAAGCAAAAAAAAATAAAGGTAACTAATTTATAATTGATCATTAAGAGGAATTGATTTGATTTCAAGCCCACTGGCGCATGGAAAGAATTTGCCTGTATCTGTCATTTACTTCATCCATAAACTAAGAGACCTTGGTCATCTGATCTGCAAGATGTTCATGAATACATTCACTAGAAATCAGAAGAGAAATCCTTTTGGTTAGAGAAATGAGAATCTGTAATGGCTGCTGCCTCACAATAGTCAGGACAGAAACCCTAGCTACTCTAAGATGGAAATTGATATTGCATGGATTTATGAGACCTCATGAGGTGGTATCATATGTTTGATCTTAGCTGAGAAGGTCCTTCCTGCTGCTATACTACTATAAATATAATAAATCTATAAATGATTATCGAATTCAATTTGGGATGACATTAACAGCAGATATAGTAGGAAGAAGCTTACTGTTTCCAGTTTAAAATAAGCACAAAGCTATCCTAGGATGTAATAGAAAATAGGAAGTATCTGTCTCTAAGCACTTAAATGAGATATTTCATTGGCTATGCAGTATGTCAAGGCTGCTAACTTTATGAGTTAAAACCTCTGTCTGTTTCTTAATAATGACATGAATTGTGTTACTTCAAACACAGTGCAATAATTGAAATGTGCCTTGGTGGGAGCAGTGATTGAAAGGGTCATAACTTTCACATATCAAGTCCCGCTGGCTTTAACAGTTGCCTTAGCCAGCCCTGCAAACATGCAGCAGAGTCAGCTCTGCTTTTCAAAGTAATTCAGTAGGTGAATAGCTCAAAAACAGTGGTGTAGAACAGGTTGGTTCTTCTGGGCTCTGATGCAAAAAGGCTAGACCTTCATCTGGTGAAATATCAATGTTCACCCCTACTTTGTGCTGCCTTTGCTCACTACTTTGCTCACTACTATAAGGCTCACTACAGCTGACACTAATGAAAGGAGCAGGTTCTGGAGCTGTCTGTCTTTGAAGCAAGCAGTACTATTAAAAATGGGAAGGAGAGAAGAGTGAGCCATTCTTATTAACTAGTCATGTCTCCATTGAAATGCCCACTGAGCACCAGTAAATACTGCACTGAGCTGTTTTCATGCCTGCACAAAAATCCTTTATTACCTTACAGGGTCTCTCCTGGGTTGTGTTTGTTGCTGCAGGACAAAGATTCTCAGTAAAACTCTTAATCCAAGGAATTTACATTGTGCAGAAATGAGGCAGTCCATGGAAGTAAACACAAATTGAGCTACCTAATGTTTACTTTTGCTGTGAAATCCTTACTCTTTTATCAGTGGTTGGATGGTTGGAAAGTACAAGCCAGTGCCAACTTCTTGTAACTCCCAAGAGTAGACAGAAAATCACCTGACTGTTTTTTTATTCACAAAAAGATTATTTTATTTTTGCTGCTTTTTATTGTTTTTATGCAGGCTGTGCTATGTGGGCTGCTGAAATACTTGCATAATGTATAAATGGTTAGGATTCATATTACACAGAATGTGTCTTTTATTACTTTCTACTGAGTTTCCCGGGGTGTAATGAATGATCATTCCATGGAATAGTCAATATGTACGATCCTAGCAGCAGCAATAGGCACTCTCATTTCCCTATAGTTACAGACAGTAAAATGCCAAGTGCTTTCCCACTCTTTCTTTATATTGAGCAACAGATGAAAAATCATGATTCAATAAAACACACTGATCTGTTAAGGAAGACAAAGGTCCAGAAGGAAAGAATTGTAATGACATTTTAGATTCTTGAATATAAGTGCATCCTTTAGGGTTCATTGAGTCTTCAGGATGATGACTGGAAATACAAAGCATTGTTTTCAGCTAGTGGGAGTTGACTCATCTCCATTAAGCACCAATCTATGAGCAAAGGTGGCCTGTATGTGTCAGTCCCTATATATGCAACACTGAGGGTCTTTGGAAGGTATTTAGTATAGCCTGAAAATTATCTCTTTTTATGAGCTGACATAAGACATAAGAGAAGGACTAGCTTTCCCACTTATTAATAACTGAAATTACAATTTAATCATATATACAAAACAGCTAAATAATAATAATAATGATAACCAACAAACAAACAATAAAAAAACCCCACCAAACAAAAAAACACACTGAAAATGATGTTACTGTGAAGTAGAAGAGTGGTATGGAAACACATATGTCATACTCAGTAATATAAGGGAGATTCCCTAAAGCAGGAAACAGACCCTAATCTTTCAAGCACTGTCTTTCAAATATAAAATCAGCCAGCTGCTCAAATACCTATGTATCTATAGAAGTGAGATGGGGAAGAATGAAGGAACAGTTTTAACCAGCATCCCAAGAAGAAAAAAAAGGGAATGATATAAATGAAACTTCCCTTCTCTTTCTTCAAAGATACTGGGCTGATACGGGGCTGATTTTTCCAGAAGAACCCAGATAGCTTGTTTATTTGGTCTTTCTTCATTCTGCTATTCATTGTGTTAGTCAAGAATCTTACAAATGCAGTCTTAATCAAACAACTCTTACTATTATGGCTGCAGAAATACATAATTTGGGTGTACAGCAGGTGAGGATTGCATTACAGCTTTCACTTACTGAATTTCTAGTGGGAAATAAGGCATTCAGTTTGTATGTGAAAGAGGTGAACAGCTTTTTCTCTTCTCTCTTCCCTCCTGGCCCTTAAGTTACTGAAAACCCAGACGCTTAATCTAAACTTCATCCAACTGCAGATCACTGTAATTAAGGCCTTGAAATGGCTAGGGAAGAGGCGTATGATCTGAAGCTAGATCTTTAACAAAATACTTCAGTGGCAGGAGTCACACGGCTAGTATAGTAAGCTGTTTCACGTCCTCCACATTGAAACCACCTCTAACTTTTTATACCTCAGCTGGCTGGCTGTTAAAAGAAAGCTATTAAAACTCTTTCGTTTTTTGGAGGTGAAACCAAGCGCCCAGTGGAGATTGGACAGGAACATCAAAAAGAATTGCTCCTAAGTGAAACATACAATTTCAGAAGTTTAAATCAAAAAAAGAGAAAAATAAAAACAGGCCACAAAACACTAATTAGACTTGCATGTGCAAGTTTAGATACAACCCCTGTGAAATTAAGTATTTTGTTAGCAGACACACTGCCACTGTGAAAGTATACAATACATTATCACTTTTTAAATCCTTAAGACTGAATTAAATCTGGTGCATCTGAGCATGGTTTAATAGAGTAAGTTAGGAACAGAGTAGGTGGCTGCATGTGGGAAGTGAATAAAAGTATTTGGCGGTGAGGAGTTAACGAACACTGGTGGGTGTTTCTATTTTTGTTTCAGGCACGTGAACAGAGGTTGCTGTTAGTCTTAATACAATCTTCAACTAACAGTCTTAATTTTTAACCATTACAGGTTATTAGAAAAGCTATCTGCTCAGTCTCAAAGCTAAGGCAATTCTATTGGATGGAAAGTGAAGTATAAATTGGCTCCTTCACTGTACAAAGTCATTTCACAATGTAAACATTCCTTGTGAATCTTCTCCCTGGAGAAATAAATGGGTCCCTTTCAGTAAGAAAAGAAAGGTTCTAATACACACAAACCTTTTTATTTCTACTCTATATTACAGCCAAAAGCACAGACAAATGTAACCTTCAGTTTTATTTTGTGATGAAAAACATTCTCAGCTGATCACTTCTTGTTTTGTAGTTTGTGGTAGTATAGCCTGGCTTTTTCAATTCAAACTTGACTGTTCAGCTGTGCAGTGACTGATGCAAATTAGGCACCTTGCACAGGTCAGCCTTTATTATAAGTTGCTCCTTTTTTAAAAAATTTATTTTGCATTTGCATAGCTAAGGTAAAATGAGATGGTCTAACAGTAATAATTTCAAAATCACTACCTATTATTTCAGTTCAGTTAGCTCCAGCATGCTTCAGGATTCCTAAATGTATATAGCACCTAACTTTCGCAAAACCAGGGTATACTTTGATGTCAGATCCTGGGGAGGATCATCACTCTTACCAAGTGATCAATAAGGGTAGTTGAGAGGTTTAACTCTCCAGTTATAAACTTGCTTGGATATTTTACATCTCTGCACGATTCTTCTGGTGTGACACACCAGATCTGGCATCCCTGAAACATGGAAATTCCTGTGCTCTAGGGTTTGCTAGCACATGGCTCTAGAATAGCCCAGACACATCCAACTTCTTTAGTATCTCAGTGTCCCTTGGCTGGGCTTTGCAAACTCCTCTGAAACATACTATGTGTTGGCTAGAAACCCAGAATTTACTACACATCTCTTGATCCCATACCACCAACTGGTTGATCCGTAGCTACTTGGGATTCTTCCTGGATATTGACAATCCACTTCTGCATGGTGAAGATGGCCCTTCTTCTCATGAAACTCTGCTGCAATACTGGAGTCCAGTTCTATTACAATTTCAAAATCTCTCTGACTTCATCCTGGAATCCACCTACCCAGAGCCTCCACTGAAGAATGAGACACATACATGCCTCCTGATCTAGCAGCCTTGGGAGGCTCCTTGGAATGCACACATTTGCTGCAAGAACAGCTTTTTAGCAGGCAATGTTTTACCTAAATCTCTTGGGGGAAGAAAAAAAAAAACCCAAAAAAACAACCAACCAAAACTACCAAACAGTTACATAGGACAAAGTAGAGTGAAGCATTTTCTCTAACATCCATTTTGAGAACAAAACTAGAAATCAGTGTTGAGGCTGTGAGAGTTACAGAACTTCTCTTGGGAATGTATTCTTCTCCCTTAACCTAGCAGATCTTTCTGTAACTATCTGCCTTGGGAGATGTAGGGTAGGGACACATCAAAGCTAGTAAGATTGTAGAGTCAAAGAGTAGAAGTCCTCTTCTCTCAAATGACACAGCCAGAACAGAAACAGTACTTCTGGCTGGTACTTGCCTGTTATTCCAGACATCCATTTCTCTGGCACTGACGAGGCAGTAGGATAAAACTGCTTTTCCCCCAGATGACGAAGCACTCACTTAGAATCTGTTGTAGGTGCCTTGGCTGTTTTTCTGCAGCTCTGACTGTGGAGCACTGAGAAACAAGAGACCATTTGGTTTGCATAACTAACTGCCTTTTATAAAGGCTTAGGGTTTTTTTTTTTCTCTCTGTCACATCTAATCCAAAAATCTACAAAAATACAGCAGTTTAACACTTAAAGTGTGTGAATGAGTGTGACTTACCAGAGTCCAAGATTCTCAAAGGAGACAAACCACTTTGCCTGCTCTGTCTTTCTGTCACAGTGTACTATTTAAAGCCCCATACTTGCATATCAAAAGGGCCTATGAGTCACGACAGACTTCTGAATCACAAAAATTATCTTGCTTGTGCTATGGATGAAAAAAATAGCTTAGCTGTGCACGCTAGCAGGCGGCAGATAATTAGATGCATGTGTGTATGAGTAGATGTCTGAAACTGAATTTCTATACCCTGAACAGAAGCCTGCTGTCAGATAGTGGCAACTGGCATGGGGGACAGTTGTAAATGTTGATAACATCTGGTCTAAACACAGGTGTCACATACTGAATCCCCTCATTGATGAAGGGACATAAGACACAACTTGAAACACTGACGATACATCTTGCTTCTGCACACAGAAGGTTGGGAAAGCTGGGGCATGGTGAAGAACAGTGGAAGATCCTGGCTGAAGGAAACATCCTGGAAGTGGGGGAAGATCCTGGAGATCAGAGAGCTGAGTGGAGGTGAGTGCCAGGGTATGCCCAGCACCCTGCCCATGGACACCCAAGAGAGGCAAATGCCAGCAGTGGCACAACAGGAACACATGTGGTTTTCTGCCCGGCTGTACTGGATCAGCAGTGACCTGCCTGCTGGGGACAAGGTCAAGAGCCTGGGAGCCTAACGCTGCGCAACCAAGGGAGTGAGTGCATGAAAAAGTCTTAATCCCATCAGTTCTTAAACCCAGATCCTTGATGGGCTGTCATTCAATCTGCCTGGTCTGTGACAGCTTGACAGATTGCTTCATACATTTTTTAACTGACTCTTAAAGCATTTCAGAGCTGACGTTTACTAATGTGTGCCAGCTGATGCATGCAGACGCTTTGGAGTGGAGATCCCACTGCTCTTTTCAGAAAGCATTGAAAGAAGTGATGAAAAAAACCCCAATGTTTTTGATTCTTTTTTATTTTTAAGTAAGAATTTTCTGCTATAGTGAAGTGATAAAACTAAAAACAAACCAAAAAAACCCCAAATTAATTATTTTTTCAAATTATTGAAAATTCAGAAAAGAAATTCCACTGAATGTTTAGCAAATCTATTTTACCAGATAAAACACAAGATGGGGTACCATACGTAGTCTGTTGCTGACCACTCCACCAACTCATTTGAGAAAGAAGACAGGTCTCTAGGCACACTATAAATGTGAAAGTACGTAACAGATAGCAGGTACCACTGCTTGGCTTTACACAATTCTTACCAGCCATTTGGAATAAAATACAAAATTGTCATTGGTAAAATTTGAAAAGACATGTAGGTAGGGA
>NW_009919389.1:11423-13192 GCF_000696875.1 Nestor notabilis
GTAAATAATAGAGAGCCCAGTTCTGTGATCTGAAAAACTTAACTGCCTTGACTCAAACAAATAGTATATATTTCAACAAAAATGAATACAAGGTGTATGCATAGGAACAAAGACGGTAGGGTATATTTATTTGGCAGCTAAGATTGACTATGATTGATAAACAAATACAACTTCTCGGTGCAGCAGCATGATGGCAAATATGCTGGTTTCAGATATATAAATAGGGACATTACATAACCTCTGCTTTTGGCATTAGCATGATTGCTTCTGGCATATTGCATCCAGTTCTCAATGTCCGTGAAAGACACCGAAATTAGACAGGATCCAGAAAAGAGACACGAGGAACATTTAAGGCAGCAAAAACAAGCTATACCTTGATAGGCAAAAGGCACAATTTATTTAGCTTGTTGAATTGAGAGTGAAGCGATCTGCTTGATCTCAGTGAAAACGCAGCTTTCATAAGGAGTTTTTCACTTAATAAATAGTCTGTCTGGAAATCCAAGGTAAAAAAATCAAATTACAAATAATGTGGCTTTCTCCCTTTTTGCCAGGAAATATCAATTTAAAAAAAAATTGGCATAACATATTATAAGCCATAATGAATTCTCCATTACTGCCAAATTATGTAACAAGGTCTTCCTAGAGATATACCTAAATATGCACATCAGGCTTTGCCAATGGTGCATATTAGATAGATCATCAGACTACAGGATCACAGTTGTCTCTTTTCTTTATGTAAATTTGGCTGCATGAATGGGTCAAGGGAACAGCCATGGAACATATCACAGTTTAACCTTGCATATAGTGGTTCAGATTAAAATCTGAAAGAAAAAGGAAATCTTTTGATACCACTGATGTGAAAAATTGAAAAGCACGTTTAAAAAAAAAGGGGGGGGGGAGAATTTTACTTAAATTTTGGAGGAATTTGAAGAAAGCATTGTACAAACCATAGCAATCCTTGAATACTGCAAGACAACAAACACATCTGGAAACAAACCTGAATGTGATAGCATTCACAAGCAGCAGAAAGACTGCAGCATAAATAGGAGTGATATAAAAACAGAACTGAAAAAGAACTGCTAGTTATGATGTTAGCGAAAAAACTGAGATGAAGAAATAAAGAATTACAAGTATGATGAAACTATGTTCTTGGAGAACACTTGGCTAAAAAGGAGACCTGATCCAATGCCTGATCCAAATACCACTAATACATGGCCTCTACAACATGCCTACATATCACGGTGTTCTGCCTTGTGTCACTATGCTGCCTGTGTATGTGTTCGTAAAGTTCCAGTCTGTATAGTTTCCCCACAGCTTTTGCAGGTGCATTTTCAAATGGCATTAGTTTTGGAGAAGCCCTATGCACTTTTGTGAATTCTGTCAGGATTCTCTTCTGGAGGTGCCAACAACATCACAGGGTGTGTGATTGTATTTCCCATATGTCAACTTCTGATTCACAAGAAATAGTACACTATAAAATTGTGAACACTCTTATTACCTTTGGGGGGAAAAAAAACCCTGATCTCTTCAGAAGCAGGCAGATTTTTAGAAACACTGAATGATTGTAACTAATTCTTTATCCATCCATCCATCAAATACATATCTCTCTAATTTAGTGACAAGGATGTTGTGTGGGATGGTGTCCTTAATGGTTTAAGGATCCCACCTTACTTACCAGTGTGATTCAAAGGGATAGAGGTTTGATTTGATGTTATCTGTTGTGGTTTGTATATCCATGTTTACCAGTGTCGTGGTTCAAGCCCAGCCGG
>NW_009919390.1:0-11680 GCF_000696875.1 Nestor notabilis
CTGAGCCTGTAGCAGGTGATCCTTGAATAAGTACATCTCAGATGCATTTGCATTTCCCATGGCAAAACCTCATGCCACACTGTAGCTGGCAGCATAATAATTTCTAGCCCCTGTGCCTGTTTGCACCATGCATTAAACACAAGGTAAATTGAAATAATTTATCTTATACAATCTTGGATTATAAAGGACATGAAATGGTTGCTCTGGCTGCACCAAACAAAGCATTTCCCCCAGAGAACACATACACAAGAACCAAACCAGCTCAATCATTTCTGTACAGAAACTTTATAATAGATTTGTGACTGACTGTCATAATACATATTCTGGTATTATTTTCTTTACTTACATTGAGTCATTTAAAGCTTTCAAAATTAGACATTTTTCCTCCAGTAGTAATTCAGAGATTTTCTGTAAAGGCATACTGAATTGAAACCTCAGAGTTCTCACCAATGAGCATCATATGTCTTTCTATTATTAAACAATTATGTATCAAGTTTCCATAGTGGTATCCATTTTGAATTAGGACAATATTCCTCGTAACATCTAGCCATGTAAGAACAAGGGAAACAGTGTCATCTACAAGGAGCCACATATCAACATACTACACATCAGTACAGTCACTATCCAGGAAACATGTATTTAACCTCTCCTCCCCATGGGGTCTTTTTTAATAATACAATAAAAAAATTAAACCCCAGCAAAATAATCAGTGTTTTAGACTTGCAGCATTTCTACATCCAGATTTCTGAGTGGCTCCAATGGAGAACACAGGTTTCAAGATTAGGTTTAGTGAGTAATGAATTAAGCGACCAGAGAGAAATAAAATGCAAAGTATGCAGAAGAGAATAATCTTTCAAAACACTTTATTTTAGGGAAAGGCGTACACTGCAGCAGGTTGGTTAAGGTGGGTAGCCCACAAGAGCCAGTAGCCAAGGGTAATCATAGCTCTCCCTACTACAACCCCCTGAATACAACCCACTTCGAAGAGCTAGGAAGTACCATATCCAAGATGACCATCACACGAACTCCACCCTAACTTTTGGCAAGCCAAATACTGTCCCAGCAAAAGGACACTGTAACTCCAAAAAAGACTTCAGTCCTGCAACTTTTGAGTTGGCTAGATCAGAATGGCAAACACCTCCACAAAGGTAAATAAAAATTTAACCCCTGCAGGAAAGATACTTAAAACTGAAGTAACAGCCATCTCCCAGCCATATAAGCCCCACTTTATTATTGAATAGTGAAAATTATGTTTATGTTCTTCCTGCTTCAATCTCCGAAAATACCATTATTTTGTATTATTACTCACACATCACACTAAAAGTAAACAGATTTTATGAGCAAAGGCAGTATCGGATAACAGCTGCAGTACTGAGATAAAATTATCTTCCTTAAAGGTTTGATTGAGCTTATCTAAAAATGTCGATCTCAAAATAAATCACAAACATTGATCTCACAGAAGAATAACATGATTTTAAAGTTCAGCCTGAACAGAAGAAAGGAAAAATCCTCTACAGAATACTGATGACTAGTTTCACAGTTCAATTAGTAGAACACACGTAGGGCAAGATGCTCAACTGATCATGGATAAGTAACTTTTACAGACTAAAGAAGTCCTTTTTACAGACTAAAGTCCATTTCACATCAACTGTGTATGACTGAAAAAAAATACTAAAAATACTAAAGTATTATGTCTTAAAACAATGCCTCTCCTGAGGCGATTGGTGAAAGTCTAGTAACATGTCATGCAGGTGTGCATTTGCAGTCGTATCATCACCAGAAATGTCAGGTTTCAATGGGAAAATTCAGAGGTCTCTTATGAATGTTATGGCATTCCATTCAACTGCATCTTCCACAACCACAACATAAATCATTAATAGTTTCCTATAGTGCAGAGGGTTCGAAATGAAACCTCATTCTAATGTGTTTCAGAGACTGCCAAATGTATAGAAATAGTTCATGATGTATATATTAAACTTCTCACATCCCACATATTCACAGGTTCATCCACAAAACATTATTTTTGTGGTTTATTAACAGATTCTGATCTTTTTTAGAGCTAATTCTACCCTTACTGTTACGAGAGTTTTACTCTTATTGTGTATCTTCTTCCCCATAAAAGATAAACAGAACACAGGATTTATGTTTCACTATTTTATCTTTCTCTTAAACAGGTAAGATCATGGTTGTCTTTCTTAAGCTATGCATAAACATCAACTGATTCTAACAACATGAGAAATAACTTTGAGATACTCCAGAAGGACTCAGAGATCTTTTGTTCTTCTTGATCAAGAGCCATGGATACAGGCCTGGACAACCAGCTCTAGGTGGCACTGCTTAAGCAGTTGGTTTGAATAAGATGACCTGTATAGGTCCCTTCCAATCTCAACCATTCTGTGATTCTATGATTCTTCATGGTTCTCAGCAATATTTCCTACTAGACTGCAGATGGCTTTCTTATTTACTGACGATTTATTTATTGATTACTCCCCTTCCATATGAAGAAACAAAAGACTCCTTTTTTCTTACTGGTTATAGCTAGATACCATTATTCCTGGGATTCCCTCCAAGTAACTAACTTGGATTGGTTACCTTATAGCTTCGGTTAATGTTAACTTATTAGTATTTCTGACCTTACAAAGTCAATTGGATTCAAAACATGATAAATTTGCTTCTTCCCCTCTGATCTCTAGTAGACACCTGGCCTTAACAAGGATTCAAAGATTATTAACGGAATGTTGGTTATCTCTGTTGAAAGGCTAGATGCAAGTATGAAAAAGTACCCCTTCGATAGTAGAATACATTAAGTGCCTTCAAATGCTGTTACCATGTATAAATTGAAACATCCAATACACACACTTTTTTAATATGCACCCTAATCCTTAACTGTTTACATAAAAGATGTAAAGCTGTTCACAAAGCAGGCAGGCTTCACACCTACTTTGCAGCATGCGCTTGCTGTTTTAGTAGTCATTTTTTCTACTGAAAACACTTATGTTTTCTATTACTTGTTATCTATTTTTCCATCCTTAGAAGATGGGAGGAGAAGACAGGTATATTCAAAAGCAAGATCCTTCACTATACCGGATATTTTAACTCCGTTTAAAAGGCAACCAGACCAAAAGGCAAAATATAAAAGCATACATTTGAAACAGCATGAAACTCTTCTTATATATGATTAGCTGAGGAAGAAGGATGATAGCGATAAAGATGAGAGGCCTTGCAATTGAATAAAACAAAACATGCACAAGGAAATGCAGTATATCCCTGTATGTTGCTTCATAAACCAAAATCTCCCCTAAATCATTGCCTTGATGCACAGCTAATTGGAGAAGCAAGCAAAACCCAGCTTTCCCAAGTGGTTAGGCCTCTGGAGAATGGTATACTCAAATCAGCGATCTCCAATGCATGTAGACCACAATTATGGCAATACTCTTCTCTAGTCTCCAAAGATACTTTTAACATTGAATGCGAAGTCACTTTTGGTTTCTCAGATCTACTGCAGCACAGAATTACGTATTGTCTTGATGGGGCTTAGGAGGAGGGCTCCAAATATAAGGAAGTTCAGTTTTGAGCACTAGGAAGACTGAACACAGGAGAGACCAGACATGCAAGCGCCTGAGCCTCATCTTCCAAACCTATCCAGTAGTTCTAATTTTGTGTGAAGTACACAGGTTTGTCTCAAAGCAGATATCTAGACTGTACAATGAATGAAGCAATAGAGTTTAATTCACAGGCTGTGTCAGCTACATAGCAGCAATGAAATCCTGGAAACTCACAATGAGATCCAAATCTTATCTTTAAAAATGTCATACTGCTTTGAAACAACATTAGTACTAAATGTACTATTAGACTCACAGATTTCACAGATGTGCTTGTAGAACCAAAAGCACTGACTAGCCTGTCCAAAACAGGCATTAACACAGGAGAAAGTAGCTATGGGACCTTGCCATGGCTTTATAAAATTCACCAAATGGGATGTTTGTTTGGATACAGCACAGATGTGTTTCACATGTCTTATACTTTTAAGGTTCCAGATGTGTCTATTCATTGAAACCCTCTAAGTGCAACCCATATTCTGCCTTCGGGAGAACAATAAATTCACATTTGTTTTCAAAATGTTCTTTTCTTTTTTCCAAACTTGTCACACTTTTTATTTTGAATTTTTATATCATCTTAATAAGAAAGAAATCTCAGCACAGAACAGGTTTATTTCCTGAAACAATCTGAAAATTAGGAGTACAAAAAATGAAAACAAGGACATACAGTTTAGAATTAATCTGATGCAAGTGTTTAAATGATACAACCAAAAAGGCTAAAGTCCAAAACGAGTAACAACTGTGAAAGAAAAGAAAAAAAACCCAAACAAAATCTACATAATAAAAGGTACTATAAATACACTATGAAAGGAGAATGAAGTAAAATACAGAACTACTATATCAAAAAGAAGGAAAGCAAATAACAAAGAAATCCCAGTATTCAATAACTTCACTGCTTCAATATTTAAAACAAAATTAATTGTGGCTAGATGCTTAATGCTAGTGATTTTAAGAGGAAAAACTGCAAGCAGGATGACAGAAAGCTGAAAGATATTCTGATGACTGAGATATATTTAAGTTGGCAGAATCTAGTGAAATTCACTCTAGAGCACTTCAGTGCTCTTTAAGAAGAAACCTCTAATCCATTAGCAACCGTCTTTCAGGAACAGGACAGAAAAGGGTGAATATCTTTCTGCAGAAAGAAAAAAGGAAGATGTGGGAACTACTAACCAGCAGGCCCAAAACTGACAGCAGCAAGAATACTTGGCAAAATTGTTAAATAAACAATTTATCAACCTCTAGTGGATAGGAAAGGTGATAAGAACCAGCTGACATGAATTCATCAAGAAAGAATTGCATTAAATAATAAGACTTACTGCTTTCTCAACTGGGAAACTTGCTTAGTGGGTAAGAGGAAGAAGTAGATGTAAAATACTTCAGCTATGGTAAGACTTTGTAAGGACTTTTACTGTCCTAGATGATACTCCAGTAAACAAATTAGAGCCTATTCTAGGTGAAATCACTGCAAGCTAGATAAACATCTGTGGGGAAAAAAATGCCCTTACTGAGTAGCTTTGAAGGGCTGGCTGACAGATCTGAAATGGAATCATGAAGAGGTCTGACAATATTTCCGTTAATGATCTGGATGAAGAAATAGAGAGCATATTCATGAAAGTGACCATAGTATCAGGCCGCAAGTGATATAAAGCACTCCGGCGGATAGGATTAAAATTCTATGTTATCCAACTAAATCATCAGAAAACATCAAGTACTAACAAGGAATACTGAAGAATGCTTCATTTCTGAAATAACTCTACGAAAACCTGACTCAAACAACACTGACCAGGTACATTCACCTCTGGTCCAAGTGTAGGACCCAGAGGAGCTGCAGTGTTTTATACTCCAGTTAGAAAACTCTGTGGTAAAGAGAGGTACAGGATGCTGCAAACTATACTTTAGGTATAAAGAAGCCAGAGCTCAGTGGAACCTACACAGTATTCATAAGGAAAGACGAAGATGTAGGATTGAAGAGTGGATCTAGTCCTTTGTTACTGAACTCGCACATCTGATCGGCTTACATCTCCAGACAGTGAATAAATCACCCTTTCTGAAATTAAAAAAAAAATAAAAATTGTGTCTGTATCTGTGTTTAGCTTGCTAACAAGTCTCTAAAGGAGAAAGGCTTGAAAATGACACTTGCACCCATCACAGTAACACAGGCAATAAATAGTAGGGCTGCAAATCAGAGACCCAAATTGGAGGTGGTTTCACTCCCTAATAGGCATGGACCAATTTACCAGAAATATATTTGAAAAGAGCCCTGTAATCTATATTACAATAATTAATATAAATATGAAAACTGCTCAGAATATAATTGTTGTAATCAACATAAAACATTTGTGAGAGAAGGAATGTGGACAAACCAGTTTGGGGTATTTGACACAATTTGGAAAAATGACAAAACTCAAAATCCTCCACAGAACAGATCTTCCATTCTTTATTCAGCTCTGTTTCTGACCTCACCATCTGCAATTTCTCCAGTGAACCAAGAAGTGCCATGGTTAAAATTTAATGAGAGGAGAAAGAAAATATTTCTCATTCAAGTGTTTCCCAGACCACCTAGTACCACTACATACCATGACAGAGAACACTTTTCATATTTTGGTAATTGTTAGTAGTCTTTGCTCCCACCAATGTACTTCAGAATTCTCTTCTACAGGAAAGAAAAGAAAAAGAAAAAAGAAAAGCAAAAAAAAAGAAAAGCTATCAAGCTATTCCTCATCATATCCAGTAATTCCCAAGGCTACTCCTTACATTAGTATGCTATTTTTAAACACTGCTCCTGGTTGACCATGTCTTTTAGAGGATAATACTTGGGTTTTGTTAGGAATTAATTGGCTACTATGTTTCTGACTATTTATTTGAGATGCTTTAAAATATTCATTTATTTGAATTGCTTTTGAAAACTGGAAGAAATTAACTGGGGTCAAGGATACAAAATATCTAATTGTTTTTCAATGACAGGTCTGACCTCCATCAATGAGGTTAAGATTTCACAAAGGTTAATCCAATCTAATTGCTACCACCCAAGAAGCAGTCTCACTGCTGCATGTTCCCACCTTTTTCATTAAGCCAGCCTCTTGTGTTGATCTCCTTATGAGCTAATTCAGATCACTAAACTAGTAGAAAACTAATGTAATGAGAAAGGATGTGCAGGGGAAGTAGTTTCAGTTAGTAGGAGAATGTAACTGCTGATGTCAGTGAACTTGGTTTTCATTGAACAAAAGACTCCTTCTTGATACATACTTCCAAATTACAATTCAGGCTGCATGGTTACATTAAAAAACTAAAATCAATCAACTTACTGTGAGACAGATTCTCAAGGGCTTTTCCAAGTTTTTTGCTCTCTTGAAGAATATGATTTAATTCATCAAAATCATGGTTCTCCGGTTTTGTCCTCCAATCCCATTTAGGATGATCTATTGACCTTGGCACTAAATATACACAGATATATAGATGAAGTTTAGATATGGTAGTTCAGACTCCTACAGTAGAAAAAAAGCTGCACAATGACTTTACAAGCTCAAGCACGTTGAGTGATAATTACTTAAGTATCCTAATTTAACAGCTGGAAGTATTTCCTTTGGTCAACGTGAAGTAAAAATGAAAACACCTATAAACAAATGCATACTTGGGATGATTCTTCATGACTGAATTCACTGGTAAAGAGGAATAATTAATATTAGCAATTAAAGTAAAAATAATGCCATAACAGAAAAATATAATACAAATATTGCATATGGAGGTATTTCATTTACATCAAAATAGAATTGTGTGTCCTAGGGGCCAATAAGGAAAAATGCCAAAATGAAAATGAGCACTGGGTACTTTTGGCTTTGCTAGTCATTTTATTAAAAAAAAAAAATGATTAGACACAGCTTTTAAAACAATATTTATATACGTATTTTTTAAAAAAGTCATAAAGTGTAGGTAACACATTTCATAAAAACAGTGAAACAAACACCTCCCTGTTGTTCATGCTGTACAGCTTATAATCTTTATTTCGGTAATTAAACAAACTCAATCTTTGGGAAGTGTAATCCTGAGCTTACAGTCTCCAATTCATTATCTATTACCAAAACCTTTGATTTAATTTTAAAATGACAGTTTCTCAACTACTGAGCTAACTTTACCTACAATGGCAGGGAAGAAAGGGAATTTCTGAGATACATAGGACCTACAATGAACAGAGCTGCACTGACCAATGCGAACATTTTGAACAATTTGTAGAAATTAAAACAAAAGTTATGCTGTCTCTGGAACTGATATTTAACATGTTCTTTTTTGCTAGTATTCTGAACTAAGCGATCTGTTGCCTCTACCATCAAATGCAATTAATTGTTGGGTTGTCTCCAAACACAGCATTACCATGCTAAGAACGGTACATGCTGGTGAGAAGATGATGATGCCTAGTCCACATTTCCAACAGAAAGGATCAGTAGCATTTATCAATGGTTGCTAACTACTCACTTAAAAATAACTTCAAAAGCAAAGCCTATAGCATCTAACATATCCTGGCCAGTTCTGAAATTTTTATTTACTATGTTGACAAATACCAACTAATTTATGCCTACAAACTTCATTTTCATTAAATGCTAAGAAGGAAATGCAGACTCCTATAGATCACGTAAAAAGAAGTGGTATCTTAGTATCATTTGGAATTTCAGAATGCTTTCATGATGGTATGCAGAAACTATGCTCAGACTTCTCAAGTTCTGGCAGCTATTGTAAAATGTGTTAAAAAACTATTGCTATTGAAATTTGCCTTATTGCTGACTCCCCTATAGAATCTGCTTCACTTTGGATCAGCTCCACCGGGAATGTTGAAGTTAAGTCAACAGCCATATTTCCCACGTAAAGAAATGGGTCAATGGTATGTTTAAGCCCTGTTACAAAGAATGTGATTTATCTCCCACAGACATAAACCAAGACATCTTCAAACCAGACATCTGTAGAGAGTTCAACAATTCAGAGTATATTTCGATCTGCAACACCCACTCAGGACCCTGAGTAAGTATTAGTGAAGTTAATACATTAGACTGTAAGTACAGACATTCTCAAAGACAGAAAACAAAGGAAACATTAAAAAGGACCTACAGAGATAAGAGTAGGAGGAAAGAGACACAGGAAGCCTCAATAAGGAGAGGAGAAAAGGGGGGCAAGTTGAAGTGTCGGAGGCTGATTCTGCTTTGTGTTCAAAAAAGACAAGTCATGTATTTCTTTCTGAGGACAATGGAAGTAATGAGCTATGGTGGTTCCTAGCAAATAGATACAGGCCTTAAGTAGTGTATGACTAGCCTCTACTCAGATGGACAGCTTGTAACTTTCGTTGATACTTTTAAATGACAACAATTTAATTTATAATTCCCTGGTTCAGGAACCACTATGTTCATTAATAGTTATCTAAATTTTTGTGTGACCAAAAATTGCCACAATTCATAGACCCTAGCACAACTTTGGTTTTTCTCATCCTTTTTCTTACTTAAAGAAAACAAAATGTTCTATCTAGTATTTTTTTGTAAACTTTTACTAACTGTAAATATAAATATTTAGTAAAGTAGAAAAGAAATTCTATAATGAGAACTCTCTGGTTTTGATCACCTTTGTTTTATATTGAGCACATGCTCCTTTACTGCCTGCTTTTCCAGCCGTCTCATCTTCTCCCCTCAGTGTACCAACACTATGTTTGTTCTACACCATCACTCACTGTAGGCTACTAGCAGTTCAACAGACTTTTCTTTCCATACTTATATTGAACTCACCACACCATAGAAATCTTATAGTACCACCAAAATACAGGCAGCAATTTAATATGGTAAAACCATGCAGAAAGCTGACAATTATTTTAGAGGTTCTGAAACATTCCAGAAACCTTCCAGGTTTCAGAAGCCTTCAACAACCTGGAATTTGGTAACATGTCAATTTGAAACAAACCACATTTTTCAAAATATCAAAGGATAAAACTTTCAAGAAACAATACGATTTTGAAATATGTCATGGGACAGAAGCTGAATGAAACAAAGAAAGTTCTACTCAACAGCTGTGGAGGTTAAGCAACTGTCAAGTATACAAACCAACCTGCATCAGGAAAATGAAAGTATCAAGACTCTATCCTTGGAAAGTAAAGAAATGTGCTCGAGAGACAATGGTCTGGTCCCTAGTTTCAGAGAAATGTCTCACAAACACAGGAAGCTTGGGCTGCATCTCACTAGATGGACGGTGGGAAACCACTGTGGAAATTTGCTCTGCATGCTGGTACTACAGTCTGTTTTTCAGCAAACCACTTTGTACTTCAGTGAAAATGTACTGAAACAGATGTGCTGCCATGGAACACTTCTGAGTTTCAATAGAATTTGCTTCAACAATGATTCTGGCTCATTCTATTGAACCAAAACTGAGGAGGAAGTTAAGCAGAATTAGAACTGACTGAAATTGTTATTACTGCTAGAGAAGACATAGTTCTTATTTGTCCAAGTAATAAATGGATACTAAAACTAAAATCTACTTTATTACATCATGTCCTTTCATTGGACATTACATCATGTCCTTTCACAATATATCTTCCCAACTATAGGATCAACAAGCACTGGTCATTTTCAAATGTATGGTTTTGTGTGACACATTCAGAACTGGATAAAGACTGTATGACTGTTCCTTGAGATATTTTGAAATACATGATCATCTTCTCTATGTATGAAGTCCATAATACATAATTTTCATACCTGTGTCACTATACACTTAGTAAAATCCTGTCATAATTTTCTGACCTTCCTTTATTATGCTCACTCCACTCCTCAAAATCACATCAGTAATTTTACATCCCCCATCACATTACCCACCTGAACCTTATCTCTGTTATTTGATTTATATAACATTTTCTCTTGAAATTATTTGCCTACACTTCAGAAGATTTATCTCTACATCATAGCATTTGTATATGAGACTTTCCCATCTCATCTTAGAAGACTGTAAAGACATGCTTTCCAGTGTTTCTGATTTCCTGGTGGTGCATCACCCCCCAAATGCACATCAGATACATTCACATGTGTTACGAATTCTGCCACAAATCAACAGACCTTTATTTTCTACTGGATGATGGTACAAGATTAGTATTGTTTTTATCTACATGTACATGTCTTTTTAAAATGTTTTGCAGACAGAATCACACCCGTTGCTCATTAAATCCTATATTTCATTAACACATTGTATGACCATCTTACATCCCAAAAAACAAAAACGTGTATGTTGTTATTGAGCATAAAATTACTCATGCATTTAAATCTCACAATAGCATTCAGATTAGAGTTCCTTGATAACACAGCCAAACTGCTCTACACAGTACCAGGATACTAAAAGGCTAAGAGAAAAAAGGTCTAAAGTCCTAGACTGACCAAGGGCAATTAGAAGCACATAACATTGTAACTGTAAATGAGCTATGGTCAGAATGGTGAACTGAAGCAGAGTAAAAGATTGATCTGTGATCTGATTTAATATGGAGGTGATGAGGAGATCAACCTGCTTTGTCTAAAAGTAGCTAGCTGGAAAGCAGTAAGTCTGTTTCACAAACTATCCAGAAACTTCCAAATAGAGAATGTGATTATCTAAACATTCATTAAATATATTTATACACACACACACGCACATGTGCGCGCGCACACACACACACAGACTAGGAGCCCTAACTTCAGGCCTCTTCTTTGCCAGACAACAGCAGCAACTTGTGCTTAATTCTGTTTTTGCATATACCAAACAAGTGGTCAGATCCCTTGGATGCCAGGGTTTCTTGTTTGTATGTTAATTTCAGGTGTGACTGAGATTGTAACAGGCAGGAGGAGGGACACGAAGAAAAGTTGACAGTAAAAAAGTTGAACGCCTAAGGAAGAGATATCTGTGCAGGAATAACATGCACGCTGCCATCAACATCAGCTCTGCCGAAGGACAAACAAAAATCTTTATTAAATAAATCAATTCTCCTGATGTTTCTAACGATTCCTGTGAAATGACAACTCTCAGTTCTGAAAAAACTTACAAGTTCAGGATCATCTGAACAAGATAGAATCACAGAATCATAGAATAGTTAG
>NW_009919391.1:0-4232 GCF_000696875.1 Nestor notabilis
TGGCTGCGGGCAGCGGGCGCTGCGGTGGGGTAGCACGGCCCGCTCACCGCTGAGCCGAAAGGTGGAGCTGGGCCCGTGAACAAGGAAAAGGCACAGCGCCACTTAAAGAGTCCATCATCTCACCACAGACAGCAGAATAATACTGCACCTGTGCAGGTTTGGAGGCTGAATTCCGTTTTAACCCACGTTCGGCTTTTCCAGTCACACGTATTTTTCTGAAATAAAATTACTTGACGTTTTCTGTCTGAATGTCAGTTCAAAGGGGATTTTTTTTTTTCCTAGAAAGGGTGGGGAAGAAACTGAAGTAATCCCCTCCAAGCTATGTGTTTGCAAGGAAGAAAGTATCCCTCCATCTCCAACATGCATCTGGTCAGACAGTCTGAAGCCATAAAGTGATATATTATCGGAAAAAAAACCCAAACAAATAGGGACAAACCGAAGCCAGTAGCTTAAAAAGTATTAAAAGTTGGCATTTGTTTGAAGCTAAGGATGATAAGAGGGCTGGAGCACCTCCCGTATGAAGACAGGCTGAGGAAGTTGTGCCTGTTCAACCTGGAGAAGAGAAGCTGCGTGGAGACCTCATAGCAGCCTTCCAGTGTCTGAAGGGGGGCTATAAGGATGCTGGGGAGGGACTCTTCATTAGGGACTGTAGTGATAGGACAAGGGGTAAAGGGTTCAAACTTAAACAGGGGAACTTTAGGTTAGATATAAGGAAGAAGTTCTTCACAGTGAGGGTGGTGAGGCACTAGAATAGGTTGCCCAAGGAAGCTGTGAATGCTCCAATCCTGGAGGTGTTCAAGGCGGGGTCGGACAGAGCCTTGGGCGACAGTTTAGTGTGTGGTGCCCATGCTCATGGTTGAGGGGTTGGAACTAGATGATCTTAAGGTCCTTTCCAACCCAAACTATTCTATGATTCTATGATTTGGACTGGTATTTTTTAAAGTTGATTTTATAAGATGAACTGGTTAATCTCAGTTAAGAACTGCTCATGTAAAGACATCATATTGTGTTGTAGAAGCTAGAAAAGCTTGTGAGCTTTGCAGACCAAAAATGTAAATTCAATAAGCAGAGGAAAAGCTGCTGGTTAAGCTGACAGAACTTGAATAACACTCAAATCTTAATAAGTTTGACTTTTTTCTTTTATTGACTCCAGGGTCTTAAGCCTTTTGTCTTTGCCTCAGGTGGTGTACAAATAAATGCTGCATGTAAAATGACTTGTACAAACCCTCAAGCTTGTGTGTGATTAATTTCTTATACTGTTGATGATTGCATTGAAACCAGGAGGACTATTCATAGTGCACACATGTGCGCAATACGTGACTTATTGTCAGATGATTATCTATATATTTGATGCCTTGCTTGAAGATGACCAGTAACTCCTCCAACACTTTTTTTCCTTTTAAGCACTAGAATATGTAGTACATCACTTAGCATAATATGAGATAAAGTAGAGAAAGCAAATCCACAGAAGTAAGGAACGTCTGCCATCTAGGCATAAACTTGGCAAGGTAGGTTTCTGGGTTGTTTGGCTTTTTTCTGCTTTCATCTGCCTTCTGTTTTCATCAGCTAGATGAAAAACCTTGAAGTGTGGTTATAAAACAACGGCAAAAATAGCACTGAAAGGCTGCACTTCAGTTATTTCTCTAGGCTCCATATCAACAGCACTCACCACAATAAAAAACCATTCTAATTGCCATTCCTGTAAGTTCTCCTTGGCATCTGACAGGCAAGTGGTATTCTTTCTGGCTCATGAATCATCTCTGGAAATAAACAGTTCCAGAATAGAAAATGGGTTGACTGTACATGAGCCAAAACAGAATCCAAAATAGAAGAGCTTATGTTCTTCACCGTATTGTCTGTGCGCTGGGAAGAGGAATGTGTAGTAGTAGATGATGTAAATGACGCCAAATGAAAACAGAGATATAGTGAGAAACAACGGCAGCACTTTTACCCAAGCATTTTTCTGTGATGATTACAAGTATTTTGTCATAATTAGCAGAGATGATGCATTATCTGTCCTGTGTCATACAGCTTACCAGTGTGCTAGCCAGCAATACTGATTGGAACATGCACAAGCAGAGTGTGCACTGCAGGTGTGCCCTGGGCTGCCAGCTGCAGCCAGCCTCTGTGAGCGCATTGCCTTGACATGAAGCCTTCGTGAATGGCGCAATGGTTCGTGTCTGAAGGTTCAGGCTTGGCTTTCCTGGCACAGATTCTTTCAGCTTGCGATTTCAAGAACTAGAGTGGCTATTGCAGGCATATTCTCTTTTGATGATGTCAGGTTTTGAGTTCTTTTCTCTCTCCACCGTCAGCCCCAGGCCCTACAGAGTCCTTCTGCATCATTTCTTGTTAGAGAGGCTTGGCAAAGCAGGAGGCTTTAGCACTAAGGAAATAACAAACTGTATAGAACTGGAAAATAGTATAAAAAGGTTTCACAAAATCACAGACTGGTTCCAACCCTTCTGACATGGACAGGGACACCTTCCACTAGACCAGATTGCTCCAAGCCGCATCCAACCTGGCCTTGAACACTGCCAGGGATGGGGCATCCACAACTTCCATTTATTACATAAACAGCAGCGTATCATGGAAAATAAACACATTTGAACACAATTAGACACACCATAATACACAAAAAGCCATAGGCAGACATATCACACAAATAGGTGTATTTTTAACCAGCAACTTCTCTGCACTGTTGCCACTGACTAGAGTTCCTTTTCTGACCTGCTTTACAGCTACATTCTTTTCATCGTGTTTAAAATACATTCGCTGCTTTTGTATTGCGTGCTGACTTTTGTCTGAATGATGAAATGTATAGAGTCCTATAAATGGGTGCATGTTTAAAATGCATTGCAGGAAATGTGCAGGTGGCATAGAAATAAATATCAGGAAGGGTAAATGAGAGAAAGTATGTATTTTTTGAACATTGAGAACATTAGATAGGCAATGAACTGTTGAACTAATACAAAACTGGTATAGACTATCAAGAATATTGAAGTAAAAATTGATCTTTTTGTTTTTCTGTATCAGTAATATTTTGCAGTTTTGAGATTCCTGTTGGTGTGTATGTGTATATATGCATATGTATATATGAGCTAAAGCTGGAAGTGAAAGAGGCTACTCTACATGTTCTTGTGGAAGCTCTTGTCTTCTGTGCTTCTAAAGTGAGGGAAAGTTCCATTTAATCTAATAATTTTCTTGTAGGTTACCAGGCATTGTGTAAAGAAGCCTATTTTGTTCTAACATACAGCCAACCCAAACCGAAATAGCCTATAAATCCTAACTCTGGTGCAGCTCCAAGGGTAGGAGCCTGGCTGTAGGTAAGGATTATGGGGTTATTGGGGCACATCTGAAAGTTACTGCTCTGGTTCTGTGGGTCACAGGCAGACTAATTTACAGTAGTGTGTCTGATGTAAGCTTGAGCATCAGGGTTTGCCAGTGTTTAATCTCAATTAGATGCAAAGGCTTGAGCATTAATTACAGGGGTTGCTAACAGGGGAAAAAATAAATTGCAATTTCAGTGCTTGTGGTCCAATTAATTATTGCTCTACTTTTTGTGTTCTTCCCAGCTTGTACTATAATACACTGATAAGGGATTGAACAGTTCCTGTGTTCCTGGCTTTCAGTTGTAAAAGCAGTAGTCCTCTTCATCTCCTCAAATGAAGGTTTTAGCCATTTTTTTCAGCAGTTTGCAAGTATTGAGATATCTGATGTCGACATGTTTTCAGCTGACCCTTGCATGTATGCATCTATCAATACAAAACGATGAGGTCTTTTTTGAAGAAGACCCACTGTAATTGATCTCCCATTTTGGAAGCAGATCCTATCGTGCTGAAAAGAGCTGCTGCTGCAATCCTTTGTTCTGCCACAAAACGCTGAAAATGTCTGCTCGTCCCTAGGGATTTGTCGATGCTCTGTGTCTGCAAGGGCTACATTTTAATTTATGAATGTGTTCACAATTAGCTTACATGCTTATGGTCATCTCCGCTACTGCTTTTAATACTAAATTTTGAAGAGCGAGATCCTCTCTCTGTAGTAAAAGCATCGTTGATGGCTGTGCCTTTCCGGTGTACCGTGGGAAGCCTGGACTACATGTACGTGATTCCCGGGTCCCCCTGCAAGGCCGCATTGCACTTCCCCAGCTCCGGAGACGTGCGCGCCCGGCCTCCCCACGCCGGCCACAGCTTCCCCGCAGAAGCGCTGCCAGAGCGGCCGCGCCGGTTCCCGGG
>NW_009919392.1:0-9542 GCF_000696875.1 Nestor notabilis
GTTGCCGGCTGGGCTTGAACCACAACAACATTACATGAATAAATGGCATATTGACTGTGAGAAGAGGGATTAAACAGAAGCAAGTATGACATATAATGTTTAATACTTGTGTACTAGCAACAGGCAACAGTGTTGCGTGATTTAAAATGGTGGCTCACTATTCACTAGTAGAACATACACACTTACTTTTATGATTCATAAGCCAAAACTTCAAACCCCAGGCCAGACTAAATGTTTGTCCAGAATACATGCCTTGTTCCTGGGCCTTATTTTGCAGTCTCCACCTCCAGTTTTGGTTCCTTCCAGTATCCCTGCTCACTCACTAGCCAACCACTAGCTCACATGCATAGAGTATGAGTTTTATTTATTGTGAAAGAATACAGAGCTCCTGTTTAGAACAGAAAATGAGAATAATATTTAACAAAAAGACAGGGCAAATTGGTGAGGAAGCACAAGACTCAGCCCAAAAATCGCACTGACCAGCAGCTTGCTTACACAAAACTAGCAGTGAATTAATATTAAATCTTGCCTTGAACCCAAAATAAGAATATTGAAACAGCGTAGCCAAGACCAGTTTGCAAGTATTTTATGACACTATGACGGCATAGCCAGTCACAGTATATAAGCATTGTACACAAATATGTGACCAATAAGACCACAAAAGATCGAAGACACGGTGTGGGTAGGAGACATGCAAATAATAAAAAGGAGCTTTTCCTTCCAAAAAGCTGTCAAGCCTAATTATCTTGGCCTCAGATAGCCACCAAGGACAATTGGCTTCAGTGCTAACTATGAGGCAACTGCTTCGTGGTATTGTATACTTACCAATTCAGAGCGTAAGTGTTAAAGACTAACAATATGTATTAATGATGATTAATAATGCATAAGAATTAGGAGTTAGTACTGTGTGCTGTTAGTGAACTGATTTAGTAAGGTTTACTTTTGAAGGTTAAAACTGGAATGATTTTGTCAGATTTTTAAATGCTCCACCCCAGCCAGCTCTAATTTCCATAAATATATATATATGTACAAACATATATAAAAATATGCGTACATTTAGTATTAACAATTACTTCCTATGTGATTCATGACAGTTTTTTTTTTATTTTCAGGTCAGTTGCAAAGGTTTGGATAAATTTCTTCAGTGCTGCAATTGAATAGTTATTTTGGTAACCTCTGAGTCAGCTGATTTCTGCTCTTTGCTACTGTCTTTGTTACACTCTATTTATGTGGGTTTGTGTATCTGTGGGTGTGCTTAATTCATTAAAGTTCACATCTCTTGTATTTCTCTCTTGTGTTGAATAACCCTTAACCTAGTAACCTGATAGAACAGATCAGGCATTCCGGATAACCTTACAAACTGGTATACCACATAAATTTTGGCCTTACTGAAATTCGTGAAAATTTTGACATGGAAGTCAATGAAACCAGATTTTCATTGGTCTCATGTCTTGTCTGAGATATGTCAACCATTAAGTTATGTATTAAAAACCACACTAGATTTTACATGAGACCTGTCCTTTAGACTACTGTTTGCAGTGGTGCATATTCAGTTTCACCTAATGAGCAGCAAACTGATTAGGAACCACAGAAGGATAACAAAGTTGATTAAAGGCATCCCAAAATTTATATGCAGAGAAAAGCTTTAAAAACTATGTATGTCTAATTTGGTTAAGATATAATGTAAAGGTAATCTGATAATGTTCAGAAATATCTGATGCCTGTTAACATTTCAGATGAAAATGTAACAGACTGTCATAGGAAGAATTGGAAGGAATGGTATGAAAATACCAGCATGAAAACAATGTTTTGAACTCCACAGAATAAAATTCAGGCAGTGGATCTGATCAACAGCAGACAGAAAATGGCAGAAAACCTCAAATGTTATGCTTTATTTCATCTTTTCATGATACTTTTAGAAGAAATAACAGTATGGCATTGTTTAGAGTGTGGAACTCAGAACAGTGAATTCTAATTTAAGCTTGGTTACTGACTGTAAGAGAAAGTGAAGGGATTATTTCCATCAAGGCAAGAAGTTCTTAACCATAACGCGATGATAATAGAAGACAACTTACTTTTAGGAATGTGAGGAAGAGAAAGTGGCTTGAAAAAGGTGAAATAAATTTATAAAAATGAAATGGCATGTGTATCAGGATTTTCTGACTGTTGCCTAAAGCAGTAATTTGATTTCTTAAAGGCATCATAGAATATAGATATTGCAGCAGAACACTGAGGCTAAAAGCAAAGTTTTTGAGTTTTACTCAGGAGATGACTAGAGTTTTAATGTCACTTAAAAAACATAATAGAATGCAGATGAGGATTTTTTTAACACTGAGATGTCTCAAAAGCAATCCATATTTAACATAAATTCTTCTTATATATATATACACATAAGGTCAGAAATCGAAAACTGAGGAAGTAGAATTATCTCTCTATGGCTGTGCAAATGGTCCTCAGCTCGTGCACTGTTTGGACTAGGTAAACATGAAAGTTTGTGTTTAAACATAAGCAAAGCCAAATTCAGAAACCAGATCACTCAAAATACTGAAGGTGCATTCATATCTGAACAGCTTGTAAAAACATTACTATGATCAATATATTTGGTACAACTGATCTTGCAGATCAAACTATGTTGCTTTTGCTGAGTTACCTGCTCAGCAGCCCCAGAAGCAGAGTAGAATTTAAAGGTGTTTAACCTTTCAAGAAACAGACTATTGTAGATTCAATTTAATTAAATTAAATTTGAGCACTTTAGGTTATTCCTTTCCCATATAACTTTCTGAATGCTGAAAAAGGCAAATTATTAGAAATCATAAAGCTTTTAAAGCTTGATGAATATGACAACCCTTGAAAATGGATATAAAGAATATCTATTGATTTATAAAATAGCAGCTAAAATTCTTCCATTCGCATGAAATAAAATTATTATTAAAAAATGCGTTAGATTATATTTCATATTATTTGTTATTGTGATTTCCTAAAGAGTTTTAAAGGCTTAATTACATCTAAGAAACTTAGTGTCTGTAAGTCTCTAAATAATTGTCTGCTTTAATTCAGGTAACTATTTCAGAAAAGGCAACACAAGTTAATTTCTCTCAGTGGTCACCAGGAATCAGGTTCAGTAAGTCTGGGTGCATGTATCCTTGCAATAGTGTCATATTAGACACTATTTTTTATACATATTTTTTTATATATATATATGACACTATATAGTGTCATATAGATATGATATAGCTTCGATGAAACAGAAACAACATTAATTAAGATGAAAAAACAGACTTAAGAGAGAGAAAATGAGTAGCATTGAGTTTAACCTCATAAATTTGACTCTTAAGCTGTTAAGTATTTTTTCCTAATTTCTCCCATTTCCTGTTCTAGCTGACTGGCAAATGTAGTGCAGGTGAGCTTGTATGGCAAGTGACTATTTTCTCCTCTTCTGGATGAATTGAGCTTCACAGTTTGAATGGATATAGTTCTATAAACATGACAGAATCTAAATTCATTTAAACAAGATATGTGCTTATGAAATGACAAGTGTAAACAATGACATAGTTTGCTGGGATACAATGCAAAATGTATTGACTGTCCCACTACTAACACGAGGGAAAACAATTTAAGATAGTTATAATCATAATCATTATAAGGTTTATATATCTGAATTACATATACCTCATGAGTGGGGAAATGGATTTTCTAAAGAAAATATTAACAATTACATAGGATTTTTTTCCACAAGTGAATTTTTTTTTACTGACTAGGTCTCCATAAAGCCTGTCAGAAACCTATACTTCTGTAAAGAAATTTTTCATTTTAGCAGCGAATAATGGCCAGATAAAATCAACTGTCAGTTGAGATTACAGAAGGTTGAAATCATGGTATAGAGGTTAACTAGGACCATCTGATCAGTTTCTCTCTCCTGCTGTGTATTACAGACCCCATTTTTGCCTTTTATGCAGTCATCCCAAAGTCAAGATTGCATCAAAGTCAATAATTGTGTCTGGCTAAAAATGTGTTGTATTTAACTAGATTGAAATAATCTTTTTCCACTGGTTAATTAACCTCACTCTTTGATATTTGTGCCTTATGCCCAAATTGAATTTGCCTGGCTTCAGCTTCCATTGATTTTTACTGATTTTCATTTCTCTTCTAAACTAAAGAGGCCCTTATTAATTAGTGTTTTTCTTCTGAGGAATGCATAAGCAATAATCAAGGTATTACTCAGTCTTCTATTCATATGCTGGATAGCTTTACTTTTTAGCTACACTTCTTAAAAAAAGTTTCTTCTCAGTTATAAAGAGCAAGATATACTTGTTTTCTTGCCCAGGTCTGCTCCACATGATATTCACAATCATACAATGTCCCATGTTGGAGAACAGTGCTTGACTGCAATCACAGATTTGCTTTCTGTAAGAAGAGTAAGTAAGCCACCTGGAAGACACAGTACCATCAAAAGAGTAATACAGGTATCCACTGAGTCTTTAATTGTCATCTATTTTCAAAAAGTGCTGTGAATTTTTTTTTAACATTTTATTTATAAACACCTCTAAAAAGGTGGTTATTAGAAGACTGAGCAATATTTCTGTAGTTAAAATAATGTTATATAAAAGAAAAAATAAAATCCTTTTCACATTCCTAAGTTAATACTCTGTACTTACTCCATTTATAATGCCAAGGATTATGTCAATCTTCTTTTTTTTTGACTACAGCATAGTTGTAGAATGTTATAAAGAGATCTATAGTTGTCTGGCCACTATAATCCTCAACACTTTCTCAGGAATATTAAGAAACAGTAGAGTCTATCATTTTCTGTCAAGTTACAAAATGAATAATTATACAGTAACAGTTCTGTTTCTGCAGTGTGTTATGTAACGGTATGCAGGTTAATGTGGGATCCAGATACCCAGTATAGCTGCCACATTCTGTTCACTATTCACTGGTATTTGTGTCATTTGAAAAATGCTACCACCAGAAATTTTGTTTTTATATTCAGGCTAGTGATCAAAATTTTGATCGCATTATATATTATGTGTACACATAACATATGGAATATATTGTTAAACATCAATATAGTCATAATATAGTAATATAACCCTATATGCAATATATTAGATTATATATGATGCATTTCTACATAGAGGAATACTATTAGAACTATCACCATATGACGGTGATTTACAGGGATAATCACGTCTTCTGATCACTCACTTATCCGTTTGTCAATTCTTTTAATGCAGGTGTTATCTTTATTCTACAATTCTATTTTTTGAAAAGAGAGTACTTCTCAAATAAAAGAATAAAGTACCTTTATCATCCAGTGTTCCAATCTGCTTGAGGAATTAATTCAAGTTTTTTTGGCAAGGTCTACACCCTGTTAAATCAAATTGGCAAGGACTAATTATATTATTTTAATTCTTTATCAGTTGAGTCATGTATGAGTATTCCATTTGTGTGCCAATACTAGTGTCAGACTAACAGTCCTGAAGTTATGCAATTCTTGTCTACCATTTTGTTAAAGAATATTTAATGTTTAGTGTTAGTTTCCAAATGTCAAAGATCTAAGGCATTTCCCACTTAATAATTGCAATTTAAGGATAAAGAAATTGAGTAAAAAAAGTATACTGTTGTGTCAAATAAGCTCGACACATACAGAGCAGTGTACAGCAATAAAAGGCATCAAATAAAGGAAGAGACTATGTTATTTAAGAAGACATTCTGTATCATTAAATAAAGGTATATTCCTCCAGATCAGAGCAATAAAACTGTTTTGTAAGTAATAAACAAGGTAAAATGAAGTCTGCCATCTCAAAACTTTACATGTTTTCATGGAAAATTTGATGGGAGTGTAAAATTCTCATTAAGTTTCTTCTTCACATATTTCCTCTTTCTTAGAAAACTACAGAGACTTCACGCATTTGGTGCTACGTCTCATCTTCATTTCTCTTGAAGCTGGAACAATCACATGATAAGTTAAAAGGAAGATGAAGAGAGGTTGTTCCAGCTCTTTCAGCTATGAATCCCTATTACTCTAGAAGAGCTTTTGTTGTGCACGTCACAAAGTAGCTGCAGAATTTTATTCTGGAATTATCATACTTTCAGTAATGATTTATCAAGACTCTGTAGCCTGTGTGCCCAAATCCAGAAATACCCCACAAACTCTGAAAGTGTATGCCTGCCTACCTTTAAGACAGTGCAGCAGGGAATGGTATCTGGTTTCTACCTGGCAAGTGAACTCAAAAGGGAAATGTATCCGTCTTTAAGCTTCTCAAACCCTTGCCTGTTGTTACTATAATCTTGAGCTTTCTCCCCTGTTCAGAATGGGGAAAATGGACAGAGGAACAACAACAACCATCTCATTCTGGTGAAGAAGCACAACTGGTTTTTCCATCAGCAACAGAAGATAGTGTTTGGGAAGCAGCTCTGTTACTGCCACTGAACCTCTTTTGATGGAGGAGCATAAAGCCAGACACTGCTGGGACCCCTTTCCCACTCATGACTATGATTTTGCTGGCTTATCTGTCTGCCATACTCAAAGTTTTCCTATTTTTGGCTATTTGAAAGCAGGTCTTCTTTTCCCAGTCTAGATGAGAAGCAGATTTATTTAGAAATGAAAAGGGTTGAGAAATGAGAAGAGTTTCTCAGCTGCAGCTCAAATGTATGTGGAAAGACTCATAACTTTTACCAAAGAAAGTAAGATGAATCCTTAGCTATAGCAAAAGACTGTCACTCTTTTGTATTAGTATGGTGCTGTATACCATAGGCCTATATGAACAGCTTGCATGCTGTTCACCTGTGTACTTTTGTCCACTTTGAAATACCTAGCATGCATGGAGAATTTCCTATCTGGGCCCTTGGGATTAGAGGATGTTGTTTATTCATTAACAAGGCATAAATGATTCAACATCAGCAACTGAGATAATGGACCAAATAGGGGAATGTTAACCTCTATTAACCTCAATTTTACACTTTCTATACCTTGTCCAAATTGCTTTGATCTTTTGGTAACGTTTTATGACAGCATTTTTGACAATAGGATTTTTCAAATTAGAAAAGTGTAATAATTTTTTTCTTTGTTTCATTATCCTATATAATGAAGGAACTATACCTAGTGTTTCACAAACCAGAACCCAGAAGATATTACTTGCTAATTCTGTAAGTATGTAATTAACATAAGCAGTGAACTTTTTACAAGTTAAACATTCTTATTATAAAGTAACAATAAAAAACCCCAAATCTTAAACAGCTTTTCATAATTGGTCATCTGACTTCTTATGAAATATCACAGAATCTATCAAGCAAAAAAGTGAAATGGGAGCACTTTTTGTTCTCAACTTCAGTCTTCAAAAAATCATAAACTATGATTCCGTGTAATGTAAAACATACGGCTTTCAGTCAATAAGATTTTATATTGAAATATCGCAGGCAACTTCATAAACATGCTCAAAAATTATTTACATTTTTAGCAGAATTTTTAACATGATTTTCAGTTACAATAATAGAAAAGAAAGGAATTACTGAATCTAGAAGAAAATCCTCTCCCAAAGAGAAAAGGAATGTCGGCCCTTCACTTTTCCTCTTTTTACGTCGTGTCTTATGTTTGCTGTTTCTAATACATATAGTACCAACTAATTTATTTTTCTGGAAGATAGAGCTTGGTGTACAAGGACAGTCTTTTCCGTGTTGTTGAATGAGCAGTCTGACTATCTGGGGGAAAAACAAATTATCATAATGTTACTTTATCTCTACCATTATAGTACTGAATGGATGCCTGGGTGTGCATCACTTTATCCCATTTCATAGTTTCAGAATAAAGGAGGTCGCTGTTGTGAGTTAAATCTATTAGGCAGCTAAGCCTCAGACAGCCACTTGCTCTCTCCCCGCAGTGGGATGGGAAGAGAATTAGAAGAGCATACGTAAGAAAACTTGTGGGTTGAGAAAATGTCAGTTTGGTAAATAAAAGAAAATCAAAACAAAACAGAAATCCAACCACAAAACCCCAGCAAAACAAAGCTAACAAGTGATGCAAAACCAATCATTCACCCATCAACCCAAATGCCCAGTCAGTCCTCAAGCTATGGCAACCCCTGGCTAACTTTCCCCCCAGTTTTATTGATGAGCATGACATTATAGTACAGAATACAGCTGTCCCGCCTACATTTGCTCCTAGCCTCTTGTCCTCCCCCAACCTACTCTCTGGGGCAGAGAGAGAAATGAAGGAAACTTTGATGATGTGTAAAAATAGCTAAAACATTGATATATCAAATGTTTTGATCACAAATGAAAAACATAGCACCGTAAGGGCTGTTAATAAGAAATAAACTCCTTCCCAGCCAAACCCAGTATTATTTCATATGGGACCTACCTGTGCTCAATGAGGTATTACAAATCCAGAGTTCATATAAAAATTAAGTCTCAACACAGTTCTCATTCCAGTCTGTCTTTCCTGGATATTAACCATAACGGTTGGGTGATACTTCATGTTATTAAACTTCGTGTCATTAAATCTCATTTTGGTCTTCTGTAGAGGTGAGGGGAGTATTGCTCTTTGTGGAAGTCTGAGCTGATTCCTTCAGGCTTTAAGATCTATCAGAGTTTTCACTGGAAACATTTTACTTTCCTTTCAAAGTTCAGCATCTGTCTAAACATGTGTGCTCTTGAAAACAAGTGAAGTCTCTATTACTGCTTTCCTAGGGCAATTAATGAGCATAGAGGGAATATGCAAAGAGGGAAAACAAATTAAAGAGTATTTGTGTAATCCCTACATCACATTGTAAGTCAACAAAATCATGCTGTTGGGATAATGTTGAAGAGAGTCCCAGACTACTTTTTTGATGCACTTAGCAGATGTTTTTCCAAAAATATCCTTCCAGTAGATATTATTTGCACATTCTCTAACCTATTTCATTCTTTGCCAAGTTGAGCTTTAACACATTTGCTTATGTGGCTTTCTTAATGTGAAAAAAAAAAAAGAAGAGATAGTGTAGGTTCATGTATCCAGATTGTATTCAAATATTTGCATTTGTTGTAAAGCCCTTATTCATTTAAGAAACAGAAATGTAAAGTAATCCAACAAAAAAATCGCAACAACTAATGTTAACTATTGTCTTGTATACTTTATGCCGTGCCTTCTCAATAACTTCTGCATGAATCAGTCTGCATAGTTTCACACCAACTAATTTTTGATTTCATATTATTTTGATGTTTTATTTCATATCTCTTTTCAGTGAGTATTTTAGCAATACTTCACTTAGGTCTGTATTTGTCACCTCACTAGCTTTATTGCTAAAAAATTCTGAGGGTGTCAGATCTCTCTCACCAGTTCTGGAAAGAAAAAATGGTTTGAACTTTGAGTCTAATAGCCGATATTCTTAATAAACCTGTGTGGTAGGTTGACCCTATGTAGCAGACAGGCACCCACACAGCCATTTGCTTACATCTCTCTGCCCTGGTGAGGCAGAGGGAGAAAATTGGTAAGAACAAGAGCGAGGGTTTAAATAAAGACAGGGATATGACTTTTTGTCGTGGTTTAAACCCAGCCGGCAACT
>NW_009919393.1:0-13525 GCF_000696875.1 Nestor notabilis
TTTTATATATATAAAAAGATGAAGTAATATTTTTAAAAATAGAAGTGGAACAATAAATTTTCTTTAAGTAGCCCCCTAAGCTATGGTCCCAGGTTCATGGGAGTACAAATCTATGTTTAGAATCTATCTTTCCAAGACTCTTCTCCGAACTCCAGCAATGATGTATAGGCAATATTCGACACACAGACTTAAGGAAAATTATATGTTTTGATTCAGCAACTGAATATCCGTTCCTGACTGTTGATAAGTCACCAGAAGTTTTCTAAAAATGTTCACAGACATTAACGTGCTTGGAGAAAAGCCACAGGCTGACAAACTGGATCCTCTCTAGACACAGGATGATCTCAAATAATTGAAAGGCATGTTTCTGTGCATGCACAGTAAGATGGAAGGATCAGAATTCCTCTACATTGCTTGATGAAGATAGCTGATTATCACTGCCCAGGCAGCTCCAGGGACACCTGCAGGGTTGCAGAGCAGCTTTGTGGAGAACATGCACTGGGTCCACCATGCCTGGTATCCAGCATCCTGCAGTGACTGTTGGAGCATCTGTGAATGGACACCTGCAGCTCTAGATGTTCCTGCTCTGAGACAATCATCTTGTGAACAGTAGCAGTAAGTGTGAGAAGCACTCAGAAACAGATTCATTATCCTTGTTGATTGTTTTGATCAGTTCTGAGTTGTAAAAAACAGACAAAGCAATCACATTTGCGTTTTTGAAATGTATGTGGTCATGACAGACATTCATACATAAATTCTGACGACAAAGTTGTTTTCCCTTTTTCTGCTTTAGTGCTTATTGGTGACCTCCAAAAAAGTCTGATGGGCAACAGAGAAAACAGTGCAGAAGAGGAAGACAGTGTTAGTAAACAGGTGTTTCTCTGTTTTTTTGTCAAACAACTGCAAATCAAAATTACATTATTTGATTACAATGTCTTATATACCATTCTGCATAATTGGTCCTATTGTAGTCCTTTAGCAGCATGGAATACTATTTGCAGGTTTTGAGATATATATATTCGTTACGTCTTTCCTGAAAGGCTTGAAAATAAAAGCATTTTCATTTAGCTTATTAGCATTATGTAAATAGCAACATAAGTAGCCTTGATTTGCTGCCACTACCTTGGAAATATTTAAACATTATTATTACTTAGCTCAACATTCCAGTTTTATCTCTGAAATTAATGCTTTTAAGCTCAATTTATGCTTGTCAACAAATAATGATCATAGATGTGAGCTGGTTCATAATCCAGAGGTACTAGGTTACAATGTGTTACCATGGAAACTGTGGTTTATTGCATTTTCTCTACTTGATTTAAGACATTTGACAATCATAGCAACTGTTTGCCTGTCTTTCAATATCATAAAAAATTCAAAAACATAAACAACCAATAAAGGACACTCACATGGCTCTTGGACCTCACTATAAAAATAAAAAAGAAATGACAACCTTATATTTAATAGGGACCTTTTGTGAATAGTTTATCTCACAGAATGTCTAGGAGTGTTGGAAAATTCAATCAGTGGTTAGTCATCGAATGGACCTGTCTTGCCTGTGGTTCATTTTGTTTATTGCATCATATATCTTTTATGATCACTGGGACTTTAGCCTGAAACAGCATTTTCTTTAACAAGAGCCATGTTTCCTCTAACATTGTTTATTGCATCTGAAACATTACTCTTTGAAACCACTGTACATTTTCAATTGAGCAAAGGTCTGTAACGGAATACAGCATGTCTGTGTTTATTCAGAATCCCAAGTAAAAAATATCCCAGTTCATGTAACATTAATCACTTTGCCAGCATTCAGTTGAGGTCATTGTCACATTCCTAGCAGTATTAAGCCGAGTCAAGATTAATCACGTACATTAAACCCTGCAAGGAAAGCACGTGAAGCGGATCTGAAATTAGACATTTGGTGAAGGACTAAGAGACCACTGTAACGAAATATGTTAGCAGTGCTGCAGTAAGCTTTCAGAATAATATGAGATTTTTCCTGCTATGTTGTTGTCAGCTCATCTACATTTAAGGCTTTGCTCCTGTTTCCTTCATTTAACCAATTCTTTAGAAGTTCTAAATATAACCACTAAAATGCTTGCTAGATTTTTTTCCCTCTTTTTTTACTTATCCATATATTTTAAAAATCCTTTAATGTATTCTTATGTAACTCAGATTAGGCTTCTGGGATTTTTAAAAAATCCAGGTAACAAAATCTTGCAATATTTTCAGACAGAAAAATTATTAATTAAAAAGTATTTAAAATCAGTTTTCCTTTCATACTTTCTCTTCTTTCTGTTTGTACACATACTTTAGTATGGTTAATGCTTCATATTTCAGGCTGATATGTCCCTGCCTATGGCAGGGGGATTGGAACTAGATGATTTTAAGGTCCTTTCCAACCCTAACTATTCTGTGATTCTGTGATGCTGTTGCAAGGGTAAAAGATGTATTTTACACTATGCCTTTATGTTCTACACAGTAGGCTGTAAGAATTCGTTTGTTCATTCTTGTACACTTCCATTATGTATGTTTGGTTTTACTATGTTACAGAGTCATAACAGGATAATTAAGCACAAATAATTCCCATTGAAATCCCCAAGGAGAAAAACCTATGCTGACATGAGGATTACTGTCAGTTATTTCTGCCTTAGGAATACATTGACATGTCAAAAACACTAGATTCAGGTTTTTAAAAAATTAGGAAACCAAGCAATTCAGCAACAGGAATGGAAAGTAAACTGCTGAACTATAAAATTAAAGAAGGCAGATGAACATCATTTTTCCATTCTGCAATGGCCTATCAATGGCCAGCAATATCAAATGCTCTGCTTTCAGCAATAACAAAGGTTTTTTTATGCAGCCAACATTCAAAATCTGGGCTTGCCCTAATTTTATCTGTGTAAGGTGTGGACTTACACAGCTCTACAGAGTCACAGAAATAAATAAAACATGCTTTCACACAATCATGGAGCACATGCCTGAAACTGGATGGACTGAGCATAGAAGACAATCTTTCTCTCCTTGGAAACTCCTGCACTTTCTACACAACTTCTGTAATACGCAGGAGGGATACCACCACCTCAGGGTCCTTGACAGAAAAGGCTGTTTTCTACAGAAAAGTGAAGTAGCATCTCATTTTGGTGAAGAATGTCATCCTGCAAAGGATACCTAGCACCAAACTCTACAAGCTTTAGCAGAATTGTGACATTTCTGAAAGGGTTCAGACACTATCAAGTTTTTTATCTCCTTCCCTATGCACTTTCACTCAGCAAGAGTGTGCTTTTTATAGGAGACCAGGGCAGAAAGCAGTGAGGAGGTCTAATGCTTCCCTATACTTAGAAAAGAATGTTCCTTTTAGGGATCATCAGAGGCACTGGTCACAGGTGACGGCAGTAGATTCTTCTAGTAGCAATGAAATCTAGGAGACATCTGTTTCATGTGTATTTGCCACAACTTCATGTCAAACTGATGTCTGGAAACACTCTTTATTCAGATCTGATTGGCATTTACTCTTGATGCTCCTCTGTAGAATTAGTCTTGTTCCAGTGGTAGTACTGGAAGTTTCTCTAAAATGTTCCCCTTTGCTGCAGAGACTTAACAACAAGAAGTCTGCTGCCTTCCTGGGACATACTATAGGTGTGGCTTTTGTTGCTTGGATATAGGTCTCATACTTGCTGTAGGACTTGGGAATGAATTCTGTGGCCTATGATGTTTCAGTAGTATGTAGAATACATATGCTATGCACCTCCTAAATTACTTACTGTATGGTTTTCTGTGATGGCAGGGATTTGGCCTTCTTCCCAAACCTCTACTCTGGTGTGTTCTCTTACAAAATGGTTAGGAGTTCAATGATTTCGACTGTGCTCCTAGTTCTGCCACAGACTTCATGTGTGAACACTTGAATTTGCACTTGTCCATACTACCTGTCTATTTAGCAATTTGCCTACTAGACAATATTTGGGCTTTTGTCACATATTCTGAAGTGGTATTTATGAACATCTGTTTGAGAAATAAACCACACTTTCTTGGGATTTTTTCAGCCCCTTGTAGGTTTGTGGTGTAAGGAAAAAAAGAAAAAAAAAAACAGCCTTTTTTTCTGTCTTTGAGAATACTTGCTTACAAAAACTTTATTAATGCAAGTTTAGTCAACTGACAGGGCCTTGAAGGCTTGGAGTCTACCAAACTGCATGTGCAACACTGCCCCTGGAAATTAGCTTACCTCTGGCTTTATCTGAGACTAAATTGCACTAGTACCTGTCCTATTTGCTTTAGGTGATGTCATAGTATTATGCTGGGTTGGTAGTATTACTACAGTTAGTTAAAGTTCCACCACCAGAACAACCTCACAATGTTATTCTGAGTCCTTTTTTAAATTTTTTTTTTAATTGATTAATTGGATGACTGATATATCATTACAGATTTAGAATTAATAGTGAGTTTATGCCAGTCCTAGGAGTAGGAGTGCCTCTTAGATATATTTCTCCATGCTCAACTTCAGAACTGAAGAAGCAAAGTGAATGTGCCAAGAAAATTGACTAAAAAGTTCCAGTTTTGTTATACTCACAGAGAAGAATAAGACTGTTGAATCCTCCATGAAAAAAACACTAATCTGTGGCTCCCTACGTGCTAGTGAATGCACCCCACACTGATGCACTGAAGCCGAATGGCGATACAGCACAAAGTAGTCCCCATAGGTGAGTCTGACACAGACATGTAATACTTCAGCAAGTAAGAAGCCTGCCCAGAGACAAGGAAGGAGTCAGTGAGCAACTTGGCAAGAGATCAGGTGACTTTGTGTCAGTCTCCTTATACCTGAAAGAAGTCTTACAGACATTTACTTTGGGTTTCTAAAATCAGTTGATGAATTTAACTCAACACAAAAATAAACAAACCAAGACAAGAAACAGTAATTCTTGTAATTATTTCCTTCCTCCTGATTTCTTACCATTTTGGAACATTCTTATGTAGCCAGTGGCCTGGTCCAGAATATTGTGTGACTCTTCCAAATCATTTGTCTTCCCAACCATTTACTGCCTTCAGCTCAGCTCATCATCTATTACATATGTTGATCTAACAGCCAAACCTTTCTACTCTGCTATGAAAGCAAGTTATTTCTTCCCTTCCTGTGCCTAGGATTTCCATGCATCTCCGAAAGTCCCTGTTTCAACATCTTGATTTCGTTGCTCTTTGCTTTTTTTAATTCAGTGAGGAAGTTACTGTAAAGTTGTGAATTTATAGCACAGTCATTCTTTTGCACTAAATCCCTCACACTGTGGATGCTCTGAGGACAGAGACAGATCATTTCTTTTTACTGCAGCCATGCCAGAGGAAGTGGTTTCTATCCCAAGGTACCGAAAACTTTTACCTGTTCCTCTGAATGAGGTGCTTTCATGAGTATATCTTAGTCTGCTCCCAGCAAAATAATTGGTTTATGTTTAAAATGGAGGGTTTTTTGCAATTCAGCTCACAGATTTGGTGATGGCAGCTGGGGCAGCAGTCTGAGAATAGGCAATTCTCTGTCCTTACAGTATAGTTAGCTGAAATGGCATAACCCACTTTAATGGTTTACTGTGACTAAAAGGGGTGGTCCTGGCCTTTTCAGCCCTCAACTTCCTCTCCCTTGCTCCCACCTAACCTGCATGCTGCCACTGACCCCCTTAGAGGTGACAAACCACTCCTCTAACTGCAGAGTGAGCTGATTCAGCTCACTGAGCCAGCAGCAAACTAACCCCACAAAACAGCCAACAGGTTTTTGTTGGCTTAACAAACTCCACTGATTCACTTAGGGGTCAAATGACTGCCAGAGCTGTGCAATGGAGAGGATGAGACCACACAGCTTGAAGAAGGCTGGAGAAAAAGTTGGAAAACAGGGCCTGAAGAATGTGACTGCCCCTTTTGGCAGCAGCAAGCTGTTAGAGCAGCTCAAGTGTCTGGGTGAGCTGCACCCTCACCGTGCACAAAGGATGCCCGTGTGAGAAAGAGTGCAGCAGTTAGTGTTCTGTAAAGTCACACCCCTGCATACCACTCAGTAACTTCACTCGATTCATAGAAGTCTTCTGTTCTGTGTTTGTTCTCCAAACTCTCTTCCTCCAGGCAGGTAAGGGAAGTAGCTTCAGCTAATCTCCTTTGCATACCTATTGTCTGGCTAAAGTACAGTCATTCTGTCCAACAAGCCTCCATTGTAACCCGTCTGGGAGAGAGAAGACACAGTCCATGTGGGTTGGATACCCATTTGCCGGGACATTCAGAGTACGGCAAGCTTGCAAGCCTGCCACACCAACCGGGACTCCTAAATCTCACCCATTCACCCCAGTCGCTGCATTATGTCAGACTTCAAACTATCAGACATTGATTAGGTGGGAGAAAGGTTTGCCAGGAAACTTCTTCTGGCTGAATGCACATACATTGCACAGCAGAACATGTCGGGCCTCTTATCTAATTAATTCTGTAATTAACAGACATTGCCCAGTTTTGGAAAGATCAGCCTTTTTGTGAGCACGAGCATGCGAGTGACTGGGACAGAAAATGTGGGTTTGAATTAAATTTTCAGTGACCAGTTTTGACCTTATTCCCTCCAGTAATTAGCAAGAATATTCTACTAGAATCAATGGCTCAACAACAATAGCAGCAGCTTCAGGATATGACTATTAGGCTGTAAACAGCCACTGTAGATGCAATAGTTTTTTTCTAAGTCTACTGTGACTTATCACTGTACTCCCATGCCTTTTCCAAGAAATTACTAAACTTCACCTCTTCCAGTAAAAGGCCTTCTGCCTGTGTTGAACTTACGGTGGGGAAAATAGTCTTGCTAATTTGTCTCATCTGGTTGGAATGGCCTAGGGAGTGCTCAAGTCAGGGAGAATACGATGTCCTGTCCCAGGCAGATGATGGGCAGTACCTCTTCCACTGCCACAGCAATCTGCCGAGTAAATGTCTATCTCTACCACTCCAGTCTCCCAGGGAGATATCCAGTAATGTCTTCAGAGTAAGAAACTTTTAGGGACCAATTAGATATACATTGGATAAGCCATTAAAACATCACTTCATTTTAATGATTTGTATCTGCAAGAGGATTTAAATTAGTAATGGCTTATCAAACTTTACAGTTGAAGTTGTTAAAAAAGACCTCTGAATGATTAAAAAAAATCATATACGTCTGTATGTACATACATTCACACAGATGCACATACTCACATTACTGCAGGAAGAGCTGAAATCAGTTTGGGTTTTTTTGCCTCTCATAAAAGAAATGGCTCACACATGTCATCCAACTTGAAAGTTTCCAAGAGAGCTGATTGCCAGCAATTATTTTGTATTTTATGGCACATTCTTTCACTCTATATTTGGTTTTGTTCATATGTAGGGCTCAGTGCAATACAAAGGCTTGCAGAGGGTTGGAATTTCTAGATCCCTCCCGAAAACTTGTTATAAGCAGAGGCTGCTTAAAAGTACTTTCCATAGCTGCTGGCTGCTCCTGAAATGCGTAACAACAAGCTTTTGGGGGGAGGGGGAAGACACCTTAACAGAAAAAAAAAATTAAAGAAAAGGAGATAACACTAATTTTCCTCATTCTGAGTACGAAGTATAATGTCTTTATAAAGTAATAATTAAAAGGAAAAAAAAAACCAAAACAATTGCTGGTGCCTTATCTGGACCTTGCAGCTGTACTTCCCCCTTTTGCATTAGTAGTGTGTGTTCTAAGGTTATGAAAAACCATGAAAATTGCGTCTTGAGAAGAGTTTTATTCTTTTTCCTAGGATTTGATTGAAACAGACAGCTACATTTTGTGTATATATAATTAGGCAGTAAAATAGGCTTTGAAGGCAGATTTCTGTTTAGTATGTGAGTCACACGCACAACAGTCTTTCATCCAGCAACCAAAGACTGATCTTTTTAATGCCTCAACTCCCTCAACATGTTTTCTGAATGCTACATCTTGGAGGGGGGAAAAAAAAAGGAAAGAAAAAAAAAGAGAGAAGGAAAAAAACAAACCCTAACCAAACAGCATTTAAGCCATATTTCTCTCTTTCTTTCTGTTTTTCCTCATTTCCCCAAATGAAAAACAATCTGAAAAGACAATCTAGTTAGTCTGTGGTGATTTAACCTTATGACAAACTGATTTTTATCATCTTTCTTTCCAGATTGTTGTCCAGGGCAGCACTGAATGCTGCACCAGCTCTAAGCGTATCTAATCCCTCTCATAAAAGGCTATTGTGGTAGTAAAACTGAGACCAATGGCTTTTTCATTCTCCACCTCTCAGCTCTCCAAAGTAATGGCAATGGGGTGTCCTCTTCATGTTTTTCTTTTCAGATGCATAGTTTCTCCTTTTAATAAGGCTAAAATGAAGAGAAAGAAAGGAACACAATCACATTTTCCTCAAAGCTCTTTCTATAAATACCTTCTGGAGAACTGAATTTAGGAACAATTATCTGCAGTCCGAGTTGTTGTGACACTCTGTGTGAATACAGCACCATATCCTTGGAAGTTTCTGATCATTCTGAACTATGTGAACATCATAAAATGTTAGGCAGATAATACTTAGGACTTCATATTTTCTGCTTAGGGTCACACTCTGGCATTCTTCCTTGCCCTGAAGCATGTGGAACTAAGGCTGTGATAAGGTTAGTGCTTTACACTGGCACAGTTCTCACACCCACCCCTTGCAAAACAATCACATAGAAGCCATTGTCCACTTACTTTGTGCACGTGTAATGCATTCCTGTCAACAGTATTTTCCCCCAAAAGACAAATTATAACCCTGTGTTTTTACAAAAAAACAAATAAGAAGAGTAGTGAGCAAATATTCTTCTGAAAAAGTGTGGGGTTTTGGGGTTTTTTTTGTCAAAAAGCCTTGACCTCGGTGCTAGGTGTTTTAATTAGTAATATACTAACAGATTATATTTCAGAACTGGTTCACCATTTTAAACAGCAGCAGTACAAGAGAAAGTTGGTCTGCATTTGATTACAAATTTTTATTTGACCTCAGAGGAATGCTTTTAACCAGCAAAATACAGAGTGCTAGATAAAAAGATTTACAGCGAGAAATAGTTAACACAAATTCACTTCTCAAAATAGAAACCACTGCATTTTAATGCTTACCAATCTCAATGTACTTACAGATACTTTTTAATACCATCATTAAAATTAAAAACCAGCAACACTGTTTAAAAGCTATAAAACCTTTTTTTGGGCAAAATTTTAACAAAAGTGGTTTGATTCTGGAGGTATTATATTTGTGCACTTGTAGAAGAAGCAACATTTTAAAATAAAAATTATGTAATTAATTCCTAAATTTCAGACATGGAGGGAAAGGTAAGGAGGATTATGTACTCTGCAAATATTATTCCATGGTCCAGAGTAAGGGAGTAATATGTAAGTATCATTGTCTTTGAAGTACAATTTGGAAATCTTCTGTTGGGCATGACCCTGAGCTGAAACACCCTCTGTAGAAGCAGTGATCCTCACAGCATCTCTTCCAACTTCTTTCATAGTATTTCTGCGGGAAGATACTTGAGAAAATAGCACTTGTGCATTCAGGATACCACAGAAAACCTTAGGCTCCAGAAGGATCCCTTGAGCACCTCCCAGATTCTCAAGACTTCTGTAGCCAGAATTATGAAATGTGCATGACAGGTTTTTTTCACATCCTCGTGGCTTTTCCAGGAGTAAGACCAAGAAGACCGCTGCCATCCCCACTTGGAAGGTTCGGAAGCACAGAGCACCTTTATATATAAGGCAGATAAAGCTAGGATCTGTGTGTGACTCTCTGGACTGCCTTTCCTTTCTATAGTCCTAAAGAAGAGAGCAGTTGCAGTCAGTGGAAGGCCTGCTTGAATAGTAGTTACTTGCAATACATGTCTAAATCTAATGCAGATGCTGTTAATCACATTACACTTGATCTCAATATGCTAAACAAACACAGTACTCAGGGCATGCTGAAAGATAAGTCATCACTGTTAGAGGAAACTACAAGTGAGGAAGTAGAAGCATTGTGATGAGAAGACCCATGGGTTTCAAAGCCCAGATTGTGCAGAGGCTCACCAGGAGATACAGATCACCTCTGCCTTGTGTCTGACATGAACAGTGCCAGCTCAAGTGCATGTCACTGCTTTAAAAGGGAGATGCAAGTCATGCACTCTGATTAGCTACAATCACAACTCTCTTCCCAAAGAAGAATAACGATCAGCCAGTGATGATGGTGTTTGTTATTATCTTGTATCACAGCTGTGGTGTGGAACACCAGCTAAGTTTCATGGCCCCTGCTGTGGTTCAGTTCCTAGATGTTAAGCCAAGGAGCATAACAAGTCCATTGGAGTACTGTATATATACCACATATTGACAGGGCAAGACATCACTGAAAATGTTTTGAATGCTGTATAAAATTTTCTGGATTCTCAGGTGATTTATTGCCTTTTGTGGGAAATTCTGACAACATTAAAAATTTCTGTGATTTGATATTCCTTACCACTGAACTTATAAATCTCAGAGCTTTTTTCTTGCCATTTTCTTCATCTATCAGGTTTCTTCTCTTTTTAAATTAAACTTTTGCAATCCTACCTGTGTGGAAAATATTTAAAGGCTGGATGGGTCTTCTCAAACATCAAGAATGCAGTTCTCCAATGTTTTGGGTAGCTGCATGGAGAATGTAAGTAACTTGAAAGTAAGTAATACCTCATTTGATCCAGGCTCCCCTTCCACTAAAGTACACAGCTGCATTACTTTTGGCTGAGGAATGAAGGAATCTTTTACATTCATGCACTGTTTTAGGTACCATTTCAAGGCAAGATGGCCAAGTCACAGACAAAAGTACCATGAACTTTCCAAGGGAACTGAGACAGCTGAGAACAGATCGCCCCAATTCCTCTGCACTAATGAGATCATCCTTCCCCTTTTGTATTTACACTGTCCTCATTTCTGTCTCACTCTCCTGGTCTCAAATCCCCATCTCCTTCTTTCTTATTGTCTTCATCTCCTCATGCTTCTTTTCCAGCAGGTCCCTTCTTGTGCAGTTGAGGGTACAAGCTCTCTGTGTGTTTCTCTTCTCCTGCTCCAGTACAGCAAAGGCAACAACAGGAGAGTAACAAGGCCAGTGAGGAAAGCAAGAGGCCATCGTTGCCTGCTTTGGTAGAACAAAGAAGCCTTAGGGATACTCTCTTCAGTTGTAGCTCCCAAGCTTCATTTGGTAAAATGCCAAAGAGATTGAGATCTCTCTCAGGCATGCATCTTGTCCCAGCGCATTTATTTTCTCCTTCTACGTCTCTGCAGTTTTTACATCTATCAGATGTAGTTTTACAACTACCAATTCCCGAACACATACTGATAACTTCTTTGGTGAGTATTCAGGGTCATTCCCCTTCAAGCTGCTGCCAAAAACGTAGCAGCATGTTTCCTCATTCCTCCCCCAAGGATGACATACCTAACCTTGGCTTTGAAAACTTCCATAGATTCATTACCCCCTTCAACAGCCAGTACACACTCTGCCTCTTAGTCATCTTTATCTTACTCCTAGTATGTACTATCTGATCTAATCTCTGGCCTATTCCTTATGTTCATGCAGCATCATACTTCTTGCTCTCCTTTCATGGACAAATCCTTCCCACTGCCTCTTCTGCTGCAGACTCCTTACATCTAACTGGCTACATCTCTGCAAATTCCATTTCAAGACTCATCTTACCCCTCCCTGGCCTATGACTCCTAGCCTTCTCTTTAACAAAACAACTCAATACGATTCCCTAAGCCTCACTTTCATTCCCCATGCTCATTTGTTCTCTCAGAGAATCTGAAGTATGGCACCCAGCCACTGGCCTTTTAAACTTTTTCCACCTTAGCACTACTCTAACAAGGATGCTGCTCATCTGAAATACTGAATCTGCATCCATCATTTATCTTACAAATCATAATTGTGTGAAACATTAAGCTATTTTGAATGAAAGTAGCTTAAAAAACACACAGAGTAATTGAGTACTAAAGCTATGACAAAAGGCTGTAACAGATTTTAACATGTATTGCCTGTTTCTCGTCACACACAGCCTATCAAGCAACAAATATATGTTTGTAATATTATCTGGATGTTTATGCAATGCACTACATAAATAAATAATCTGTTGTTTAAATTACCTGAGGAGAAATTGAGTATCTATACAGTGAACTGAAGCCTATATTCATGTCAAGGTAAAAGGTTTGTAGTTCAAATTCTATGGCAGAACTTCACAGAAGAATTAAATTACAAAATAGAAAACATTTACTAGGTCATTCAGTCCAGTTCTAATGCCAAAATGGAATGATTCCCCGTAGTATTTATTTTTAGTGCCTTTTCCAGCTTAATTTTCAACCCTGTGCAATGGGACTTAAGAACTTCCTTTGGGACATTATTTATTTCACCGATTAGCACATTACACTATTAGGGTTTTTAAAAACAATCTTCAACTGTTTATTTGGTGGGAGTTTGTTTTTTCTTTGGTTATCCCCTGTGCCCTCAGAAAGATGAGAGCACCTTTTACACTCTCTCCCTACCCCCAAATAAATACACATACACACACGAGTCTTTCATAAATCATTCCCTCCGGTTGCCAGACCATTTTTGTTGCTCTTCTATAAACAACACAGCGGTACTTTGTTTCCATATATAACCTGTATTTGTGTGTTGAAGCACAGGAGACACTGACCTTTAAATTAGATATCAAACTGAGACTCCTTGTGAATGTTCAGATAAATGCAAGAGTCTGTGGACTGTTCTAAAGAAGAAGAAAACATTATTAACATTGCGTCTGTAGAAAAAGAAAGTAGTATCTAATATAAGTATCTGCCAAGTGTATAATAACTCAACTGTATGTTTTTATCACCAGTTCCCACACTCTGGTCTGTGGATCCCTGGCAGTCTACAATGCCATAATAAATCATCCACAACTAATCCACAGAGATGGTAGTTTGTGCGCATCAACTAAAAGTTTATCCACAAGAGTGTGGGATAAGTTCTGAAGATTCTAAGGATGCACTAACCCAAAATTTTCAGTACTGCTTTCAAGTCTGCTGTGAGGAAACCCTTTATGTGCAAAACGTTGCATACAAGAGAAATGCCATCTATTGTTTACCTAATCGATCTGGCAAGTAGGAACTTGAGAGAAATAGGTTTTAGTTCCCTGCTAGTGCCCAGCTGAGGAGAGTGGGATGGTGTAATCTTTGCGGACGTGCTGCATGCGATACCCAGAACGTCTGCACACATGTGTACTTCTGCAACATGAAACGCAGGAACAAAGGGTGCGGTTGGAAGAGGTCGTCTGAGGGGAGGTAGCTGAGGCTCAGCTGCAGATGACGGTAGGACGATGTGGCGTCCTCATTCAGACATTTAGACATTACTACATCTTGCAGTTGGCCCTACTAGCGGACGGAGGCACAGGCAAGGGTGGAAAACAGCCCTTTCCGTAGTTGTAGGTGATTAAGTATTCGTTGCAACCCTTACTTCCCTCCTGCGGGAACAGGTACCACGCGATTTCGGGGAGCCCGGAACGGGGCTGACCCGCTGCC
>NW_009919394.1:0-6580 GCF_000696875.1 Nestor notabilis
GCCGCCTCCCGCCGTTACCGCAGCAGCTCCAGCGGGGCCTCAGCGCGATCTTTCGGTTCAGCGAGGCTTTGAGCAGAGCAGAACCGTTTGTGGTCCTCGAGAGACCCGGCACAGGAGCGGGCCGGGACCGGGGCTCGGGCCTGGGCTGCTGTGGCCCAGCGAGCACACAAGCTGTCACTGCAAGTAGCTTGTCTCAATTGAAGAAACAATGAGTGTCCCCTGTGTTTTCATCTAGTAACTGTTTGCTTTCACGGTTGGGTTTTTATATCAAGGTTTTCTCTGGTTTGGGTAATAACCAGCCGCTGGATGCTTGTGGGTGGCATTCAGGGTTTTCTTGCAGCTTCCTACGAGGTCACTGCCTTTCTGTACGTGGAGGAGCCGACTGTCCCGTCAGGAAAGGGTTCCCAGATTTCAGTTTACAGAGATGCCCACGAGTCTGCTTTAGTGCTGGAAAACACTCTTCAAGTGTTGCTCGCTGGTAGTGCCAGACCTGTTGTGCATGCCTCCTGGTTTGGTTTTGTTCTTTGGCATCTCCTTCAGCTGTAAGATGGGATATTCAGGTTGAATACAGGGCAGGTTAACACTGCTTTGCCTCTGATAATGGAGAACAAGCCAAAGTACGCTGCCTCTATCGCCTGCTCATCTGCCAGTCTTTACTGCTGCTTCTGTGTGGTTCACTCTCCATAAATCTTTGTTCTTTTTATGTAGCTCCATATATTTGGAACATCTTTCCTCTTGTCTGTGCAGGGTTGTTGCTTAAGGAAATCCAGTGTTGTAGTTTCTCCAGTGCTGACTGACAGCTTCAACTTCCGACCTGACTGTTCAGCTTCTGTCTCGTGTCTGCCCCACTTCAGAAGGGTGCCCTGCAATGCAAAGCATGTGCTACACAAGGGCTCTTTGTAGGCTGGTGGAGAGGGTGTAGCCAGGGCTGTCCCAAGCCCAGATGTCCATGCTGTGCTCTTCCATTTTCTGTGTGTAACCTGAGTGTAACCCTTTCCTTTGACACACACGGAGGCTGTGTATCAGCTGAGCCCATTTTTAAAATGGAATTGCATGTATTCAAGTGCATCAGATGTCTTTGTGATGAAGAATTAGCACATTTATTAATCCTAAATCTGTCTTTTCACTTTGGAGGCAGTGGCCCCGGTCCAGGATGGCTGAAGTGTTGTTCCACATAGCTGGTGTGTGCCTAACTCCTGTGTTTATTGTTTGTCTTCTCTAGATGAAGACAGTCACACAGAATCAAAGCTCCAGCACGAACAAGAGAAATCCATTCCTTCAGTTTCCAAGCGAATTGTGCTTGGTGATACTGTCTGTGGCGTGGCAGGCACAGCTGACCATGCAGGTGGCTTGACAGACCTCAAAGGGGAGAAGGACTTGTTCACTAAAACACCAGACCTTGTCAATGAGGGCACAACCGAGCTCCGTCACCGTGGCAGGGGGGAACTGCCACCTGAAGCTGCAGCACGACCACCTAGACACGGATTAGACCAGTACTTATCTAGATTTGAAGAAGCTCTGAAGCTGAGGAACCAGCTGATGAATGAGAAGCCAAGCCAAGAGAATGGGAATGCAGCGGAGGAGTTTGACTCTTTCCGCATTTTTAGATGGGTGGGGTGTACTGTGCTGGCCATCACAGTCAGGGCCTTTGTGTGCAAGCACTTGGTGAGTGCAGGGAAACAAACTGTCCTGTTCTGCTTTGCTAGTTCACTGCTAACTTCCTGTGAAATACCCTTTATCTAGGGCTGAAGTTTATCAGCTGCGACTGAGTTAGGAACTTCAGGAACTCTTTATGTTTCTGAGAGCTGTACAAAACCTTTGAGATGAATCCCTGTTACCTTACACAGCCTCTATGTAAGAGCTGAGAGTAGCACACCTTTAGTCCCTGGTGCTCGAGGAGCAGCAGCACTGGAATACTTGTTGCTTATATCCCGTCTCTGTGAGCATGAATCAGCTGCTTTTCTAGTTTGGAGTCTACAAAAGAATAACAGAGTAAGACCAGCAATAGTTGTCCCAAGATAAGCAGATCCTGCTCATGTATCAGTCTCCTGATACCGGTGCTGCTGGTGCATCACAGCCGTGTGTGCCTGGTCCTGGCTGCCATCTCCTGGCTTGCTGGGCTCGTTCTCACACACTGCTCTATGTTTCTGTCACGTCAGGGGTTTAGGTTCAAAGAAAATAAGGCAGAACCTCGTTTTTGACATGTAAGTTCTCTGCTTAGGTTTGTAGTATTGCAAAATACTGTTGCTGTTGTCCACAAATAATTTTTCTACCTAATTTATGATTTGAGGAGCATTAAATTTGTGTGTGTTCTTAGCTATTACTTCTGACCATGTTAATTTTCATGTATTTTTTTCTTTCAGTCAATATTTGCACCATTTCTTACTCTACAACTTGCTTACATGGGCCTGGCCAAGTACTTTCCAAAGGTATTTCTTTTACTATTATTATTTCAGATTAATTTAAAATGTTTTAAATTTAAACTTGTGCTTAGAATGTATTAAGACCAATGCATGTGAAGTATTCTTCCCTTATTTCACACTGTAAATTGACAGTCACCAAATGCTGATAGCTTGTACTGCTTTTGATCTTCCCAGATTTAGTCTGAATCTCTTTTAAAGTTGCTGGGAAAATGTGGACTAAAAACTTGTTTAGCTAAAAGCATCTGACCAGGAAAGGCAGGTAGTTCTTTCCTGTCTTTAGGAAGCTTTTCTCCTAGACCATGCTCTTCTGTGCTTACTCTTTGCTCTGTCAGCAAACTGATCTGCATGTGATACCTGGGCAAAATTCGGGGGGGTGTTCATTGCAAAATGAGACAGCCCTTGGCTTCTAGGGCCTCTGCATTCCATTCCCAGTATCATTTTGAACTGCAGCTTGAAATGAGACATGTGCTTGTGTGTGAAACTTGCTGCTTATTAGCAAGATTTGCTGTATCACTTGCTTTATATGCTTACACCAATTGATTGTGCTCAAGTATTTGTTTGGTTGATGCTTTATCAGGTCTGCAGCACAAAGCAGGATTGAATGATGCTCAATCCATGGCCAAAAAGGAAAATTAGCATTTTAAAAGGAATAAGAGATTACCTGTAGAAAACCAGAATAAATCAGCATTTCTTTTGTAGTTAAGCAGATAAGTGAAAACTAAACTTCATGGTAGATACTCTAAGCTGATGTATCATAACAGGAAACAGTAGAATTAGCTTAGACTTGCTCTAAGCACTAGATCATCTGCTACAGCTTTTTGATCTTGTTCCTTCTACCTTCAAAATGAGCTCTTCAGTTTCAGAATTTAAAAGAGATTGTTCCTTTCCACAGCTTGTTTTTACTGCATTCATACCCAGATGAGGTCAATCCCTTTGTTATCCTTCATTTTCTCTTATGAAACCCAGAAAGAGTCTTGAAAGCTTCATGTAGATTGGATTAAATGAAGATACCGAGCAGGTATCACCATTTCCTGCCTGTCAGGCTTTGCCTCCTTGGGATTCCTCATCTTAAGCTCAGCTTTCAAAGGGTTTTGGAGTGTTTCTGGGTTCAGAGACTAAAACTGCCAAATGGAGCTGTACTAAAATAGAAGGAAACAGTTGGTTTTCAATCCTAAATCATTTTTCTGCGTTAGAAAAGTAACAGTATTTTTTTTGCCAAGTAGTGTGATGAGATGAATCCTGTTCTGCCAGCGGAGGTGCCTGGCTTAGCTCCTCACACCCAGATTGCCCTTGTCTGGGACTCTTCCCACTCCCGCAGAAGCTGCTGCACAGCCCCAGTGCCAGCACATAATGTGTGTGATGAATATTATGTGCTGTGACCAGCCTTGCACTCAGCTCCAGCACATCCAGCACAGTGTGAATCTGTCGCTGGGATAAGTGGTGTGAATCCTGGGGCGTGCCTGGAGAGAATCAGTCCAAACCTGCTACTCTTCCCGAGGAAGCTGGAATGTTCCTGGCTGCGTGTGAAATTGGCCCAACACTCGTGGCATGTAGAGCAGGACTGGATTATAACAGGAGAACTAACGTAACACTGTGGGGTTTTTATCTTCTAGTATGAGAAGAAGGTGAAAACGACGGTGTTAACTGCTGCTCTCCTCCTGTCTGGAATCCCCGCGGAAGTGATTAGTCGCTCCATGGACACCTACAGCAAAATGGGGGATGTTTTCACAGACCTCTGTGTCTACTTCTTTACTTTCATCTTTTGCCATGAACTCGCTCTGGCTTTTGGTTCTGAAGAACCATGATGTAGAATTGAACGCAGTAGTTACAGTAAAGCTTTCTGAACTGTTTTCCTTTAGCATCTGACTGTGCAGACAGGTTTCAACCTTCCTTAAAATTCTTAACCTGTTTAAATACTTGAAAGGAGCCTTAAATCCAGTCATTTGGGGAAAGGAAGAGCAAGGTCCCAGACTGCCAGTTGGATTGGGTCAGTTTATTTCAATGCTGTGTCTGCCCGTTACAAATGTGAAGAACAGGGGGCAAGTGTCAGAGGGTGATTTATTTGGTCTAGTTTGATGATGCCCTTCTCAGCCTCCTTCATAAATATTTACAAAGCTGCCTTTGTTCTTCTCAGTGAGGACAAAGAGAATTCCATAGAGCAGAACCATATAGATATATAGCTAACAAGAACTCATTTTGTGGTGTTCCCATTTTCTTTAAGCAAGCTCTAAGTAAATCCCTTTCTTCTCCTGTTCAGAATGTTGAACCAAGTAGCTGCTTCTGGAGAACGATGGTGAAACATGCCACCTTGTTGTCCTAATCCTTGCCTTGCTATACATTGTGATTGTGATTCATTTTGATGCTTATAGTGCAAAAGAGCCAAGCAAAGACACCAACAAAGCAAGTCCTGTTCCTTACAACTGTCCTTAATCGAAAAGTAGGGAGAAACACAATTGTTCATCTCGCCTGTTTGTGACTTTCCAGCATCTTAGTGACTTTCCACTAATCCTAGTGCAACCATTCCTGTGCTTTCATCCTCATGCCTTTAATTTAAGAGTTAATTTCATGAGGAGAAAGTTGTAGATATTGGCAACCAACCTGCAGAACCTGCTGTTTGCTCTGATGTGTGTCAAACTTAAAAGGGAACTATTTGTTGTCCGGCTCCTTACAGGACTGCAGAAGGCAGCTTTTAATACGACATTTGCTTCTGCACTTTGTTTATCCTGTAAACAGGATCTCAACAGAGGAGTTCTGCTCCTGCAGCATCATACCCAGCAGTGCACAGCCTCTGATGCAGCAGAGCCCCTCATCTCAACTCGGTTTGGGGTGTTTCTGACCTTGCCCCTGTGAAATTGCAGGGGCCATTCCTATTGTACCACAAGTGACAGTGAGACCAAAACCAGGGCTTTGAGCTGCCTCCTGCGTGGACGTGGAGGGACAACAGCCTTTGGTGGGGTTTTACTGTGGGTGTTCAGCCACACAGGGGAGATGATGACAAACACAACTGAATCCTGCCTCTGGTTAACGTGGGAACCTCTCGAATGTTTTTGTTCTCAACCTTGCATGCATTTTGCACAGGGAGAGGAAGGAGGTGTCATTCCAAATAGTCAACTTAAACACTGATGATCTCCAACACTTTCTATTGAAGCTAAATTTGGTAGTGTTGTCAGCTTGTAGTTTTCTGGTTAGAACCTGGACTTTCAGGCAATCTCAGCAATGCCCTTTTTTAGCACGGGGAAACACACGTTTATCTCAGTATTTGTCTGCAGGAATACTTCTAGGGAGCAGAAGAGTTTGACCATGGCTCTGTAAAGCAAAGGGCTCTGTGTTCTGCTGCTGCCTTTCTGTTCAAGCTTCCCGCTGTTACTGTAACACAGCATTTCTGACTCCTACATTAGATACGGGTTTGTTTGTGGCATGAAAACAAGCAGCTTATGTTTTCATTTGACTATTTCCAGGCTGTTTTTTACTGATTCTCTTCCAGGTGTCCCGGGCTGAGCTGCAGAATGTTCTGATGTAGTTCTATTAGCACAAATATTTATTCAGAAGCTTTAAATTGGTTTGTATTAGGAATGTCAGCAGACTGAAATGGCTGTCATTTAAATTCAGGTTGAGGTATGTACATAATGAGTTTGCTCAGAAGTCGCACTTGTTCTGACTCTATTTATATGCCCAACTGTAATACAAATAAACCGCCAAAATACTCTGTACTAACATCTCCCGAAAGCAATGAATTTGTAACCCTCAGCGTGAAATGCTAATCCTCATCAGCTCAACAGCAAAGAGCTGCCCCACCTGCTGCGTGTTCACTCCATCCCTCGCACCTCCCGATGTCCAAGGGAAGATGAAGTGGGATTTCTCCGCAAGCAGTGGAAGGAATCTGGCTTCGACACCCAACCTGGAACTCTGCAGCTTGTTTCCACGCGATGCTTTTTGGCCTGCCCTCGGGTGCATGGGCATTGCGCCGAGTGACCCGTGGGCACCACCTCAGTCCCTTCTGTGCCGTTTTTAGCCTCTCTCTGTTCCTCCACACGATTCTGTTCCGTGTTTAGTGCCAAACCGCGTGTTTTCTATTAAAAGGATGTTTGTTACCCGCTTCCTTGGCAGTTTGGCCTCGCTCGGGACGGGGGTCGTGGTGCCGCCTGCGCCCGGGCCGT
>NW_009919395.1:0-6100 GCF_000696875.1 Nestor notabilis
TTTCCTTTTCTTTCCTTTTCTTTTTTCTTTTGTTCAGCTCCCTATTTTTAGTCTTTTCTATTCCCTGCCTGGGAAATTCACTTAACCTGTAACACATTCCTATTACATCTTGACTTATCTAGGCCTTTGTTAAGAGAGGTCTGAGTGAAGATACTGAATTTTTAGAGTATTAAATGGTAGAAAGTTTCAAATATTTTAGAAAAAAAATGCCCCTGTGCTTTTGAACAGACCAAATTTCTTACAGCAAAAAAGCTTCTTAAAGTATTTCTTACCTATCGTAGAATGCATTATATCAACCAGGGCTGGCTAAATACTCCCCCATGTCTATCATGGAGCTTTTCTGTTTCTCCTCTGAAAAAGGAGAGACATAAGTATTTTTTAAACATTCCAATGTCCCTTTTGTTCAGATCCATGTATTACTTTCTGCTGCTATGTAGAGGATGATGGATATAAGACCCTAAAACAGGAGAAAAAGTCTTGAGCTTCCAATTGCACGATGAATTGCTGCACTTTTCTCACATCAACTGCTACTAATAAAATAATCTCAACCCTAGCATTTGAGAATTAATTTATTTCAGGTTAGTGTAATGGTCCCTTTTTGAAGAATTCCAGGCTTTCTTGTTCTAAACATAGTAAGCAGCCACTGATTTTTCAACCATTTTTTTCTTTTTTTTCTAATGGCTAAAACGTGATTCTTGCTAAAGCACATTCTAAATCCTTACAAAATTGCACTATATGAAATTTGCTCTATTGTTAAGCTCTGTCACCCAGTTAGCTGACTAAACTTAGTATAGATTTATTTGTAAGGCTAATTATCCTTGTAAGGGACTTGTTTCAATTGCAACACCTCTTTATCCCTAATCAGCCTGGGAGAGACTGGCTGATGCAGTGTTCAGAGTGTGAGTTAATTGTAAGTAGGTCCTGCTCCTTCCCACAAAGCTCATGTTTCTGTTATTTCCTAATTTATGAAGGAAGATTAAAGATTTTTATTTTTAAGCTCTGTCTGTATCTCACCAGATGTCCAGAGCATAGGGACTTGTGGAAGTGAGCTATTTATTCTAGCAGCTGACCTGCATGCCTAGTGCTGGCTGTTGGGTCCTTAACTCTGGATGCTTTACTCAGCTTCTGCAGTAGGATTTTTTTTTTACCATAGTACTGTTCTTAAGCAGAATATGAGGATATGAACATGTTCAAGACAATATTTGTTATGGTTATTATTGCTCTAATGGGAAATAAAGATTTGCCATATATTGTCTAGTGCTGCCATTCTAATTTTGCATTTTCTAGTGATAGATTTCATTAAACATAGAGAAAGTCTGGTTTAGGTGCTCAAGAAGTTGATTTGGTTGTATGTACTAGTTGGTGTTATACATTGTATATATACTTATGTGCACAATTATGAGTTTTATTTACTAATTTTTATACATACTTAGGGATATAACTTATGATGACTACTTCAGGCAGTGCATAATAGCACTCTTTTTCATATTTTATAGCAAATCTCAGCTTTGTAATTAACATTTTGCAGTTCAAGTTTTAAACAAATTGTCTTTAACTTTTTGAAAGAGATTTAGTCTGCACAGTTACAAAAAAACTTATGAGCAATGTAAATATTCATTCAGTGTCCCAGAAAGTAAAGACTACCACATTTTTTAGCCAAAGATAACAGGTATTTGCTTAGAAGATAAACTGATTATATTGCATAAGTGATTTGGGGACTTGAATTCTGTGGAAGGTTAATGAAAGTGCTGCAGAGAATCTCATCTTCCAGACATCACTGATCATTGCAGGGCTGTTTAAATAGCATATGAATTTTAAAGTTAATGAAAATAAACAGAAACTAGGAGCAAATCAGAGAAGAACGAAAGAATATTTTGTACATTTCAGTAGCTACATGGATTTAGAGATGATAAATGAAGTAGGAGCAGGCTGAGAGAAATGCTAACACTCAAGGACTTCAGGAGGATTTGAATAATGGGCCTTATGGTGCCCTCTGGCAATGTCCTGATAGTAGCTGATTCTTGATGCTGGAGAATGGAAGTTTATACAGCATCGAGAACTCTCCTTTTCCTCCCTGTTCTTACAGTGTACTGCTGCTTCGTCTCCCAGCTGGCCATATCTCATATTTTAAACGGACATACTTGTGCATGTAAGAAATGTTAGTAAGTTCTAAGAATACTTTTATAACAGACATCTGCAAAAATATCGCTTTTTATTTCCTTGGGAATCACATAGAGACTCCAGAAGACTGCATGTAATTTCTACCTTTTTTTTATGCCATTTCTTTACACTGATTTCTGCATCTGCATTTGCCCAGAAAGCCAACAATAAGCTGGGCTGTATCAAAAAGAGTGTGAGCAGCAAGTTGAGGGAGGAGAATCTTTCCCTCTGCTGCGCCCTGGGTGAGACCCCCCACTGCAGTCCTGCATCCAACTCTGTGGCAACAACACAAGAGGGATGTGAAGCTGTTGGACCCAGTCCAGAGGAGGCAACAGAGATGCTGCGAGGGCTGGAGCAGCTCTGCTCTGGAGACAGGCTGAGAGAGCTGGGCTGGTTTGGCCTGGGGAAAAGAAAGCTCCAGCAGACCTTAGAGCAGCTGCCACTGCCTAAAGAGTCTACAAGAAAGCTGGAGAGAGGCTTTGGACAAGGGCCTATAGGGACAGGACAAGGGGGAATGGCTTTAACCTGCCAGAGGGGAGATTGACATGAGCTCTTAGGCAGTTCTTCCCTGTGAGGATGGTGAGGCCCTGGCACAGGTTGCCCAGAGAAGCTGTGGCTGCCCCATCCCTGGCAGTGTTCAAGGCCAGGTTGGACACAGGCGCTTGGAGCAACGTGGTCTGGTGGGAGGTCTCCCTGCCTGTGACAGGAGGTGTAGGATTCCTGCTTTATTTATGTTCAGGAGGGGCATGAATAAGACAAATGGGAGAGAAAAGAATGTTTATGTTTAAACTCTGTAATGTAGTGTATGATAGATGGGCTCTTTTCCCAGATCTGACAGACATCCAGCCAAGCTAAAAATTTAAAAACAATTGCATCTCTGCTACTTAATAGATATTTACCTCTGATTCTCCAAATATAACTTATGACACCTTTAATTTGGAATATTGATAGTTTTCTCCTGAGAGTTTAGATATATCTCCTGTTAGTACTTTTTTTCATAAAAATGTAACCATAAATGATATCCCATTGCTCTTGTACAAAAGCCCTAAAATACCTTTAGGAAAATCACAAAGCAGAATTGTAGAAACAATTGTAACATGTCTTCAAGAGAAGATAAAGTAAGATCACTGTAAATGCTCAAAATGGCAGAAGCAGTCAGATTCTTGCTGATGTGCTTAAAAATAGCAAATTAAAGCCTTTCATGTATTTTAATAAGCGTTTTTCTTTCCTATTCTCCTAGGCTGACATTTGGCAGAGAAATAAATACAGTAATTAGGAGTAGGTATGCATTTGACATGCTAGCTTTCCCACATAGTTTATGCTTAAAATTTTCATTATTATTCAAAGACCTGAGAGAAGCAAATTTACTAAAAACAGGGTGATGTTTAGGCTGCAGACTGTCACTAGAAATGTAGTTGTGATCTTGGACCAGATCTTAAAATAGAAGCTAAGTTATTAATACAAGAATTTCAGATTCTCACCTCTAAAATTTCTATTAAAAACCTGGTGATTGCTGTTCACTTAATCCTGGAAATAAGCAACTCATAAGATATCTTCAAGCACGACCTAGCCTTTTTGGATACCAAGAACTAACTCAGACTGGGGGCAGGTATCAGTAAAAAGACCTGGTCCAGATATGTTTAGCAAACAAAACATCTAGAAAGATTTTTGAGTGTATACAATTTTGCCTTGAGCTCTTAAACACAAAAAAATTTTTTGTAGTCAAGCCTTTGGCCAAAACAGAAAAAATGACTAAACCAAATACATTTAAGTACCCTAAAGTAGATAATACATCCGTTCTAAAGCACAGCCCAATAAGAAAATGTACAACCAAAATCTGATCTTGTAGGTAGGGCAAAAGGACAAACATGAATTTTAAGGGTTTATTTGGGTAGAAAATCAATACATTCTGCTTTCTGCGACAAAATACTCACAATGAACTATTTATACTTCTTACAACACCAGAAACAGTAAAGAGGTTGAACCCACGAGAAAGGTGAGTCAGATTATTCTGCCTTTTTACTATACAAGGTTATTTTTGGACAATATCTAGCTTCCTAGTTCAAAGGGAACAAGTAAAAAGAATGTTTAAGTTGCCCACATTTATCTTCTTCGTTGCCAACATACAACTGAAGGGCTCTTTTCTCTCGAAATTGAACATCATAGGCTAAGGGACATTAAACAAGTCTCCAAAATCTATGGACAAGTTCCCAAGAAGTAAGCATCAACCTTTCCTACAGTGCAATGCAGATACACACTATTGTTCCCATAGTAAGTACTGCTTCTGACGTCTTCTCTGAATTTTCAAAGAACTAAATGCACAGAACACTCTGGGAGACAGTTTGGATCCTGAACTGTTCGTAATGTCTTCTTTGTAACTGCTCCAAATAAAAAAAATCTTGTCTATTCTGTAATTAAAAAAAATACAAAACCAACCAACCAACTAACCAACCAGTCAAACAAAAAACATACAACAAAAATGGCACTGTAGAATTGGACTGAAAGTTAAAGCCTGTATACTTTTCTGTTACCCTCTCTGTAGGAAAGGACTTCATTTGGAACAGATGGGGTATTGAGTGTTTTCGCACCTGAGATTTCTTGTCACTAGCATAAATGTGCAGGCAATTATGCACATCATTTACTATGCATCTCATTTCCCTACGCTGTGTTCAGCTGGACCCTGTACTCTCTGCCCTTCATTTTCACGGACAATAAAATCTTCCTGAACATATGTTGGGGAGAAAGGAATTAACCTGTAGAAAAAACAAACCCCTTGATCTATCAAAACAGATAATTCATCTTAAGACATTCTAGTTCAAAGAACACCTTCCTTGAAAACTTTGTGTCCGAGGTTATTGCATCAGTCTTACTTAACTCCACACTAAGAACACTCAGGAAAATAAATCACTTCATAACAAACAGTGTTGCTGTTTATATTTAAACAATACTTGGCCAAATTTCTCTTTCAATATCACAGAATCATACTATATCTTGAGTTCTGTTAGTAAGGTCACATCCCGTCAAATGTCTCAAGCGTTGTAGGCGTTGCTGCACACTGTCACTGGTAAGTCCGATGCCTGAAACTGTCACATGGCCAGTATGACTTCTAGGGAGGCAATTTGGTTTTTGCATTCCCTTGGAGTGACTGCTGTCCTTGATATCGATTACCAATGAAAATGATTTCCTGCATAACATAACAAAATCATATATGAAAATTTCATTCTTTCCAGAGTTCATGCTCTTGTGAACTTACTATGAAAGACTAACAATGACAACAGTGAGATGGATCATTGCCCTGCTGTTCTGCCTTTATTGCCCTAACTAGAGATCTCTAAAACTTTCTCCGTACTGTTGTATTTTTCATTGAAACACTTAATTTCAGTTTCCTTCTGTTACTATTTACAAGTTAGGACAGACTGAACTTATATCACGAAGTACATTGCACATAAAAAGGGTAGACTGCTTTCCAGACCAAATAAAAGACTTTCAGTGCACAAACTGGTTTTTTGTTTTTTTTTTTTTTTGTCATTGCATCCATGTTGTCTGTTAGTATTACTGATTTATATATGATTTTTATAAAATCATAGAATAGTTAGAGTTGGAAAGGACTTTAAGATCATCTACTTCCAACCTCCCTGCCATGGACAGGGAAGCCTCACACTAGACCATGTCACCCAAGACTCCATCCACCATGGCCTTGGACACTGTCAAGGATGGAGCATTTACCACTTCTTTGGGCAACCTATTTGTTGCATTTAGAGGTAACGGAATTTGGCAGAAAATAAACCCCCTTGCATTCCAGCTGGTCCTCAGATATCAGAGGGGCTGGGTGCGGCTAGGCTTAAATTCTGAGTGATATCCAATTTACCACTATCAGTCCGGTCGCATTCAATATGCTGAATAATCACGATTCCAGATCCACTAATAGTGCACTGCACCT
>NW_009919396.1:0-6608 GCF_000696875.1 Nestor notabilis
TGGCATCCCTTCCCTCCAGCGTATCAAATGACCTGCTTAATTGCAAGTCTGTGTACTGCATAATACTAAAATACATGAGGAAAACTATGAAGCAGGCGTAACCTGGTTTTCAGCTGAAATGGGACAAGATACCCACTGGAGGGGGTTAATCAACACAGTGGATCTGCCTTTTTATATCCGGTGTATAAATGAAATAGTATGGAAGCACCGATAATATGGTTTTACCACTGAGGGGCTGGTGTTATGGGAGGACAGTCAACTTTGTGAGGGCAGCTGGGGCTGGAGATGTGGGCAGTACCATAAACTACTGACACGTAATTCTTTAGATTTCATTCAGTACTGCTGTTACAGATGCATCATAAAACTTAAGTAGTGTGTTAGAAGGGAGTTAAGAAAATGTATCTAGAACCTGAAGATGGGTAAGTCGGAGCTTGTATTTAGAGCTAACCTGAATGACAGAACTATGTTATTTTATAAGATAGACCTACACTGCAATCAGGTATTTAAAACCGGGGATCTGCACGAGCAGGTAAGGCGTCTGTGATGAGAATAGCTTTAATCTATTGAGGTTGAAACGATATTACACATTGACAAAAAAAAATGTTAAGGAAAAATAACCCCAAGGTATGTTGGTTATAATGACAAAAGACCAGAGAGAAGAGAATATGGATAACTTTAGCATTTCAGAATTTGGCTTTTTGTATTTCATGTGTTTTGGTGTTACCTATTTTGATTTTGTGTCTGTATTTTATCATAGTCTCTTAAATATAAGGACCTTCTCTCCCAGTGTCCTGGGTTCAGCTACAGCAGTCATTTTTTCTCCTTCTTAGTAGCTGGTGCAGGGCTGTGGTTTTGACTTTCAGCCTGGGAACAGCGCTGATAACACCGATGTTTTTAGTTGTTGCTCAGTAATGTTTACTCTGACCAAGGACTTTCTCAGTCTCATGCTCTGCCAAGGAGGAGGGGAAGCCGGGAGGAAGTAGGGACAGGACACCTGACCCAAACTGGCCAAAGGGGTATTCCATACCACAGCACGTCATGCCCAGTATAGAAACTGAGGGGAGTTACCCGGAAGGCCCAGATCGCTGCTCAGGTCGGGCTGGGTATCAGTTGACGGGTGGTGAGCGTTTATGTCCTCTCCCCTTGCTATTTCTCTTATCATTATTATTGGTAGCAGCAGTGGTTTGTATTATACCTTAGTTACTGGACTGCTCTTATCTCAGCTCGTGGGAGTTACATTCCTCCGATTCTCCTCCCCATCTCTCTGGGAGCGGGGGGAGGAAGAAGTGGGGGGGGGAGCGAGGGAGCGGCTGCGTGGTTCCGGGTTGCCGGCTGGGCTTGAACCGCGACACCCAGCAAAATGATTCTTTAGTGAATAAGTACAACTTGTTCTAAAAGTAAATAATTCTTCCTTCACTATTTCCTTGATATTTGGAAACTGTCATGCAGTAAATAAGTTTAAAAAAAAAAAAAAAGATTCATTTCTTAGAGGGGAGTTTAGTTACTCTATTTGTTCTGGAGTGATGGAAATGGAGTCTGTAATATTTATTTTACTGTCCTTTGCTTTATGTGATCTTTCATGTACTACAAACCACCACTGGTAGAGACCCCAGCGGCAATTCTGCAACCTGTTCCAAATAAAGGGCACTGATTTCCACCAGCACCTGCAGGTCTGGCATATTACTGTCAGACTTCTTATATGACATATTCCTCTCATTTGGATGAAGCCTGGCAAACAGCAGAGCATCATATACCAGAAACTTGCACAGGTAAGACAGTCTTGAAAATTTCAATTATTTGATTGCTTTGAGCCTTTTGCTGATTGAAAGCTTGTTGATTAATGCATTCAGTTGCTGTTACAGAAAATCACATTGAATGAGTATGACCTAAATGGAGAAAAGAGGTTTGTCTCCAAGTAGGCTGCCTCCTGGATGAAGATACTGATGTCAGATAACGCTGAAGTATATTGAGTTCAGAAGCATTACATGGGAACAAAGCCAAAGTTACTGGGGAATTGGCTTGAGTATATAGCCCTAGGACTTGCAAATACTGGTTGCAATTTCTGCGCTTTCGAGCATTGTAAAATACACAAAAGACACCCATACACAGACTTTTAGTGACACAGTTCTTGAAGGCTTAAATAAGCTTCCTGCAATATATTTTTTCATTGTGTCTTTCAGCAAAGCCAGATATCTTCACTGGTTTAGACTAGAAATATGACAAGCTAGTACAATACATTTTTACCATCACAACTATTTGCTGAGTGGTGGGCCATAGCGGATATGGAGTCATGTGGCAAGTCTACAAGACAAATAGTTCTTAGCACAAAATTATTAAACAAAGAATCTTCAAGGACATAATGTAGATGATGCTGATTTATAGATTCAAAATATGCCCTGGAGTCTTGAAAAGCCTCCACGTTAGCTACTGATGGAATGACTGAGCTTGGAAATTTGCCAGAGTAGATATTGCAGAAAAAATATTTATGGCTAAAATGTTTTTTTCCAACATGAATAAAGCAAATTGAGAATAAAACCACATAATCCTCTTTTATTCTAGAGGAACAGCAGTGTCTGCAAGAGGAGTTCTGCAATAACTAGTCTGGAATTGCTATTGCAACAAACTGACAGTGCATGAAACACTTGCAGTGGGTACTGTAGTGGATTTTAGAACAGGGCCAAGATAGACTCAAAGGAGACAAGATAACTAAACAAACTAAATATTAAACAAAAGAGGACCAGAATATGTTTGACCTTGTTCAAATTCACATGAAAGGTGGAAGTCTCAAGGAGCTCTTCTCTTGCAGATGTTCCTATATGGCTTACAGGAAAGATCAAAAGAATAATCCAGCACCAGACAGCGTCAACTATAAAGGATACCTGAACTGTTCTACTGTCAAGGTATTTGGGTGGCCGCAGACCTTCACTGAGCTGACATGTACAAATAGAACTTGTTGTAAGAAGTTTATTCAGAGAGTCCAGGTCCTGCTTATGGCTTTCTGGAGCACTGGCAGGACAGGTGCACTTCTGTTGCACTCCCACTTTAGTAGGTCTGAGGCTCACATCTTCTTGTGGTTGGAGACTTCAGAGGCAGTTAAAATAATCTGCAGATTAATCGACTTTGAATCTCAAAGCAAAGTCAAATAATTTTATTGGCACATAGTTGGAGGGGATATAATACTGTAATTGTTGATCACTTGCTGTGCTAAGTACTTACAGATGATGAAGAAAGCTTGAAATTAAAATGACAAGTTCAAAGCAAGTAGGCAGAAGAAAGATTTTTTTTTTTTCTGAATTGTGCTTTCTGTCATCACTGGAATGAGAACATGCTGCTCGCACCATCTGTTTGTTACCGAGAGGATCTCATGTTCTCAATTTTTAAACAGCTATTTAAACTGAAAGGCAGTATTACACATCAGAAAGTCTGTTTGGCCTTTCTCTGTATTCAGAAGAATATACTGGATCACATTTCATCTAGCTTTAGTATATCCCTTGAGCTGCATTGTCTGAAAAATAGAGTATGAATATGATACAGTAATATCTGCCAAGATTGTTCTTTAAATTTAAACACTGCTCTTAGGTAATGAAGTGTAATCTGGAAACTGTAATTCGCAAGCAGCATTTTCTGGGCTGTTCAAAGTCACACTGGGTCCAGAAAAGGAGATTCACTACAGTACCCTGAAGATGATTGCAATGAGGCAGCAGTGATAAAACCCCTCTAATTTTATCAACAGTAGGACCCATTTTTACCAGGTACCCCTCTGTTTTTTCAGGTTACACCTGATGTACATATAGTGATTTTAATACATCACATCTCTCAGTTCACTGTGGGCCTGGAAACATAATATAAAAGGGCTGAAAAAGGTAATAATTTGGGTGTTAAGGGTTTTCTCACAGCACTGTTAATTTGATCTCTCCTTGTGTATTTTAATGTACTTAAAAGGATGTTCTCTCTCTTTGTGGTAACTGACATTCTCCAGTAAATTTCAATTATTTGTGACTTGAAGACAAGATTCTTTTAAGTGTATCTCACTAGACACATAGCCTCTCTACCAGTATGCACGAACAACTATTATGCCCTCTATTAGGGGGCATGTTGCCAGTTTCATTTATCTGATGATTAATGTTCAGAGGCTACTTCAAATAAATGCTTTGAAAGAAATGTATAGGACTTCAAAGATAGTGCAGACCTATAGGAAAGTTACGATGAACCCCAAGGCTGCAGGGTCAGCTGGTCAAATGCAATTGAATGCATTAGTTGATAGCTTATGGTCTCATAATGGTTGTTAAGAAGGTGAATGGAACGTACCAAAAAGATGTTCCATGGTTAAATGCTCTGGATGCTGCTTACCTGTGAATGTGAGGGCAATACAACTTCAAGGGTTAGGCGTTAGCAAGCACGGCAAACTTGTTTAGTTGTTTTTTTTTAACTTAATAATGCACATCCACATGTATTCAAACCCCTGCTCATTCTGAACTATTAAATTAAAGTTCAGAGTGAACCATTGCTAGACTAGTCATTTTCATTATGTTAATATATCGGTTTCAGCTGCAACCAAAGGAGACATTATTAAAAAAAGCAGGTATTTTCAACCTTTAAGAAGAAAGATTGTGCTCACTTCCAGACAATTAGGTTGGTCTAGACATCTTATTTAAACTGCTTTACTGAAGTCTATAGGAACTTTCTTATGTAGTCTAGAAATAGAAGATAGTATTTGAATTCTACACTAAATACCTTAAACAATAAATATTGCTTTAACAGAAATAGGAATGATTTCTCTACCTTGGCACTGTTGGGAACCAAGCTGGACAGCTAAGGAGCTCGTCATGTTGAATCACTGGAGTTAAAGCCAGCTAATGTAAGGGAGTTAAGGAAGGAAATGGGGAAAGAGCAGAATGTGTAAAGTTGCTACACAGTGGGTTGTGCCCACTGATGCTAAAAGTCTCAGGCTCCTTTTTAACTTTTCCTCTCATCAGCATGCATGTGCCTGGAAAGTCAGCAGAGACTGTAAAGAGTGGGATATGCAATTTTTCTTTGAAGTACAATTATTTTTCAGTCATAGAACAGAGACTCTTTTTGGAGTTCTTCAATCAATCATCAACAGTCCATATTTGTGCAAGTATCCTTTTTATTTTTAACACCACCACTCTATAGGCTTTCCATGTTACAACTGTCTTTGCGTGTTTGCAGTATTGCTACTAGCTTGCAGAGTGTTCATACCATCCATGCATATTTAGTAATTCTGTGATCTACTTACTGTATGCTTCTGTTGGATTAGAAATATGATGAATTCTTAGATTTGTCTGGCTTTCAACTTGCAGCTGCTACTGCATGTAGAAACTGATGGGGATTCCTTCTCCCTTCATTTGTTTCAACTGCATTAAAAAGGCATAAACAGAGAATGATTGAGGAGAAGGCCAGAGATTCTGTGGCACAGCAAGGAGAGTACAGCCAGAAAACCAGCTCAGTGCATTCTTCCTTGCAGGAAGGTGCAGTGCCATTTATTCCCCGGTGCCAGAATAACTTTACTTAGGAAATGGGTATGAGTTAAGGGCTCTGAGGCTTCTCTTATTTCATTCCTGTGCCAAGCATACATCAGCTGCATCAGAAAGTCATTGAGTGCTAGTGACTGGCCTGCTGCAGACTCCTGGGGTCCTGGTGCAGCTTGGCAGGGTTGGGAAAAAGATGCCAGGCTGGAGCAGTATTGCCTCTGGTTCCTAAGACCTTTGGAGATAGCTGGTGAAAGTATCTTGCAGAGATGTGGATGTCTACTGGGTGCTGGTATTTGGTGAATACTAAGAAATGAGGAGACGATTTTATTTGGAGGAATAAAAGCAATCATGCCAATGCTAGGGAAATACTGAGGTCTAAGGTGGTGGGAAAGAGAGTAAGGTATAAAACTTACAATATTTTGCTAGAACTTACATAAGAAGGGTATTTTAGCGCTTCAAGTGCTCTTATTCATAAAAAAACCACCACATGACTTTAAAAAAATCTTTTTCTGTTATATAAAGAAATATCATAACTGTATGTGTTGCTGCTGTTTCCTGCAACAAAACCACATTTCCAGATTTCTGGTGCTAACATATTTCCATTTTTGTTACTGATATTTTTCTTATCTCCCTGAAAGCTTCCTTATTCAACTTTCTTCATTAAGAATTTCTTGTATTTCAATAACAGATAATTCTGATTAGCTTTTTAATTATGGCTAGAGCAGGTTATTTACAGCACTTCTGACTGCTATAAATCAGTCCCTGTGGGGAAACATAAGTTAAAAAGAGGTGAGTAGCTTTAAATGAAAAAATAACTACTGTCATTTTCCACTGTCAAAAAGAAAGGGAAGCATTTTCTATACCTCATAGCAAATACAGACCTGAACTGGAAAGCATAGTTTGGGTTAAAGTCCAAAACTTGAAATTATCTGAAATTGAGTTAATTTTACTGCAGGTATTTGCTATGAAGATTTTGAAGGAATTGATATTTTAACTTTATAAATTCTTGTAGGTAGCCCATTGCATCACCTGATTAAAGCGTATTACAATATGTTAACCTGAGATGCTTTTTATAGGAGTACTGTATGGAATTGAGTGCGCCCTCAGCGAGTTTGC
>NW_009919397.1:0-3784 GCF_000696875.1 Nestor notabilis
GCACCGCCGGTGGAACACTGACCCCCAGCGCCCGGCAGCGGGAGGAGCCGGGCCGGGCTAAAGCCACCGTGAGAATTGAAGTGAAGCGAAGCGAAGCGCTGCAGCAGAGCGCTGGGGAAAGGCGGCGGCGGTGGGAAGAGGTTGGTGTGACCGCAGCTAAAGCGACTGTTCAGTAAGTCCGGGAAAGCTCTGTAAGCTGCTGCTCTGCCCGTGTAATCAGGTTCCCGGAGCAAAGGTAACGGTCCCACGGGATGCTCTGTGCTGGGAGAGATTGACTTGCCTCTTCTGAATCGCTTTAAAAATTGATGCTGCTCAGTGCAGCTCAGGTCTGTGGAAGGGCAGGAAACCTTGGGCAAGGCGGCTGTCATGAAATCACTGAATCCCAGCCTGGTTTGGGTTGAGGGACCTTAAAGCTCATCCAGTTCCAACCCCTGACACGGGCAGGGACACCTTCCACTAGAGCAGGTTGCTCCAAGCCCCTGTGTCCAACCTGGCCTTGAACACTGCCAGGGATGGGGCAGCCACAGCTTCTCTGGGCACCCTGTGCCAGCGCCTCAGCACCCTCACAGGGAAGAGCTTCTGCCCAAGAGCTCATCTCAATCTCCCCTCTGGCAGGTTGAAGCTATTCCCCTTGGCCTGTCCCCACATTCCTTTGTAAAATGTCCCACAGACCATTAGGAAAACTGGATGCGTGCAGCAGTAGAGGGGGTGATTGATGTCAGCTGGACCTCCTGTAAGGGGTCATGGCCATGCAGCTCTAGGGGCAAGCATCCCAGCTCTCTGCATCCTCTGCTTCCCAGGTGTCCCTTAAGGATTTCCATTCATGATTTTCATAGTTTTTCCCTTTGCTGCTCTTTCCCACAAAGCCTATGTACTCTGCTCAGTTGTGTTAATTAATTTCTCCAGGTACTGGCTTTCCACATTTGGTTTTTGAAAAGATATTAGGAAGAAATCCAAAATAAGACTCCAGAAGAGATTTCTCACATGGCAAGAATGAAGTTTCATTATGTATCACAAATTCCCTGCTATTCCCATGTCAGGGCTCTCTAGCTCCTCAGGAATGGAAATGGTGCAAAGCTGTTCAGGACAGCCACATCAGAGGGTGGCAGACCCCCTTGAATGTTTGGGCTCTAGCTGGGCTATCAACTCACCAGAAGACCTCCGGGAGCCCAAAACAGGCCCTTCGCTGCCACTACCTGAGTTGGCACAACCACATGATGACAGGAGAGAACAACCATGAGAAAGTCGTGCCTTCAAATCTTCCTCCTGCCAGCACGGGCTCTGCCGAGGAGGGAGGATGCTGCAGTGTGGTCCAGGCATCCAGGCAGGGAGCGAGGCTCCCTGTGCCGGTCATGGGAAGCGGATCCTCCTCCTGCTTTCTCCCAAGTGCTGCTAACAAAGAATTCAGCCCCTTCACTAAAAATAAGGTTTCCATAGCAGGAAAAGACCAGCCGGCGCTCCCGCTGGATGCCTGTTTACTCTGGTAGACCTCGTGTTCCACAGTTAACAGCCACTATGTTTACAGGCAGCATGTTTTTTGGCTGCTGTCCCTGGCATGTTGCTGATAGTCATCCAAATGAACTGGGAGGATTGTAACAGACAGGGACACTGGTGCAAGTGACAGGCGCAGAGACAAGTGCTGCAAGAAGCTAATTTACACGTCGAGTTTCACAGCCTGAACCTCCCTTCCTGCTCAATAAGCTCCTCAGCTGCCGCTTTGTACCCGCCAGCAGCTTTCATAAAAATAAGGGAGCTCTCAAAATCTTCCTCTTTGCCTGCCTGCTTAGACAACAGATTCTAATAAAAACCACTTCTTAATATTGTTGAAAATAAGTCCTCTTTTATGTGGAAATGTGGGCTTAACGTAACTAGTTTGTGCTGCTCTGATTCTCTGTAGGGGCTGCGTGGCTGTTAGCAGTCCCTGCGCAGCCTTTCAAGTCGCTCAGGGGACTCAGCGTGCTGCTGGCATGTGGGCTCATCTCGGAGGGGACCTGCGCCCTCGCAGCCCTCTCGGCACTGTGTGATGGCTGTTTTCTCCCACAGGAATCAGCCGGATTTCAGGAACAGCAACAGCATCCACAGTTAGGGAATTGGCACCGCTTTCCCGCTAAATAACATGGTTACAGGGACAACGTGGTGGCTGTGATAGAGGAGGGAGCTCTGGCATCTTGGCTTTCTCCGTGGAAGTGTTCAAGGCCACCCTGCAGCGTCTCAAGTGCTCATAGTCCTTCACCTCCACACCTATGTGCTGCCGCAGACTTGTGTTCACATGCACACGGGGCTGCTTTAGGGCTCAGCCACCCCTGCCCTCATCACTCAAATCGATTTTACAAAGCATAAAGGATGGGGAAAGGATTTATTAATATATATATGGAGAAAGGATTTATTAAAATGTTCACAGTTTAATTTTCCCTTGCTATTTTCAGCTCGTGGGGGAAATTAAACCAACCACCAAGTTTTCCAGCTGCAGAAACGCTGTTCAGCCAGTTCTAGTCCTCTCCTGTTTACGAGGCAGTGTAAGTTTTCAGTGCCTAATAAAAACAATCATCTGTATTCTGTGGCTGCAAGCAACAACGCTGTGAGAGAGTGGAGCAAGTCGAGAAGCTTTTGGAGGAGAATACGAATTATCTCAGCCAGGGAACAAAGCACAGAAGGACCCTCGAGCACCAGGAGAAATTGCAGAACAACCTATCAGGCATTCTCCAAAGCTCCGCGGTTTAAATGGGAGACTTTAGGCTTTTGAGCAAACGTCTTGAGGATTCCCATAGGCCCATTCTTGCCACTTGTTTCAGCAATTTAAATGGTTGCTCATGTTTTTTTAAGACCAGGATGAATGGACAAGCATTTTATCAGCTAAGTTGGATTGAGGAGCACAGGTAATACCCTCGAACCGCTGAGGCTTGTGGCTCTGGAATGAGCAGGAATATTAAAGGCTGCTATAAAGCTCCTGTGTCCTCGGCCGCACAAGTCCCCGCAGCGTCCCCAAAGCACCGAGTGACAGAAGAGAGCCGCAGTGCGATGTGATGGACGGAGCACCCGGGGCCGCGGCGTCCCCCTGCGCCAGGGCACGTTCTCACAGCAGGCACGTGCGCTGCCTTGTCTCACCCCGTAACAGAAGGGCACATAATTATGGACTTAAATCTAGGTGTCGGGCTGCTTGAGAGTCATGGAACCATGGGATCAGCCGCGTTGGGAAAGAGCTGTAAGATCATCCAGCCCTGCTCCAGCTCCATTGCCCTTCTCTGGCCCCCTCCAGCACCTCAGTGTCTCTCTTGCAGCGAGGGGCCCAGAGCTGACACAGGGTTCGAGGTGCAGCCTCCCCAGTGCCCAGCGCAGGGGCACAGTCACTGCCCTCCATCTCCTCATCCACATAACCAATGAAGACGTTTCTGCTACACAGAAATTCCTCTGCTGTCGCAGTCCTTGCAGTTCAGGAGGGATCTGAGTTCCTGGCACTACTTGTTCCCTGAAGGCGGTGGAGATGAACTGAGCAGCATCTCTGGTAACAAACCCCGACCGCACATCTTGGAGCAGGAGCGGGCACTGCTCCGGGAGGAAGACACGGGGGGGAAGACAAGACCTGAAACGTTTATAACCCACAGCGCGATGAGGCAGAAGGTGCCTGGAGGTTTTTCTCGCAGGAAGAAGCCCATTAGGGAGATTCTGAGGCAAACTCCTGTGTCCCATCTGCTAAAGCCTATTTAACGCGCGGGCCAAGGCGGGGCTGCTGCTCCCCTCGCCCCTCCGCAGCCCAGCGGCTCCACAAGATGGCGAGCGCGGGCTC
>NW_009919398.1:0-9202 GCF_000696875.1 Nestor notabilis
AGCCGTGCGCCAGGCGGGCTCGGCGGTGAACTGCATCTACCCCCGGGCATCATCAAACCAGCGCTGGATTCTCATCTTCCCGGTGTTCACATCCAGATGCTGCTGGCATCACACAGCATTAACATGGTCAAACAAGGGAACATCCCTCCTCACCGTACAGTGGGAGTACAATCATTACCTTCACCCATGGGACAGCAGGACACTCTCCACCTTGACTTTAACTACTGACTGCAGGCTCCAAACCCTGCCTGCAACAGAACATGCTCAAACTCCTTCAAACACACACGTGTGCCTGTATATCGTGGTGCTCTGAGTTCACAGCACTGATCACACCTCCTGCTCCAATCCCAGTTCTCAGACATCCACTGCCTCCACCCCAGGTACACAGAAACATGCTCAGAGCCTCCTCAGTCTATAACCAGGCTACACCGGCTGCTCAGGAGTAATCCCATTAATGTGGACTCTAATGAATGGCAAATCTCATCTCATGCACGTGTCAAAGGAACAAAAACACTGCAACAGGAGGCAAAATGTAAAAACCCAAACTGCAAAGTTTAGACCAGTTCTTAAGAAGCTTTTCCACATTGTATTTCTAAACAAGAATCTTTGCACTGACACTGCTTTAAGATGCAGCTTCACTGGTGTTGCTGTAATTTCACCACAGTCAAAAGGCAAATTGGATCCTCTGGGGTTTCTGTTAACAATAAGATGTAGATTAAAGAGTTTTTAAACACAAATTCAAGGCTCAAGGAAAGCAAACTGACTTACCAAGGTTGTAGTTTCTCGTTCCTTAGCACTGATGCTTCTGAGCCTTTGCACACTAAAAGTTCTTACTTAGTAGTTTTCCTCCACAGGCTACTAAACAGAATGGTTTGACTAGTATTCTGGTTGCTGTTTCTAAAGTTAATAGTGCTGTTCCTACGAATATAAACCAACTTTACAAGCAGGTGTAAGGTATAAATCGATATTCCTTTTCACTGCATTACCAGACACCGACTTTTTAGTAATGACTATTGCAAATAAACATCATTTCCTCTTCTAGCTGAAGTAAACTCCCACTGCTTTTCAGGCAGCACTGAGCTGTATTTTGCTGTGGGATTTGGGGGTTTTAGTGCACACATAATGCTGGTTGGAATTGTGACAAAGGGATTACAATTTTGCTGCTGGGAGGAAAAAGAATAAGGCCTAATTCTTTACTGTAGTATCCGGCCTGGATTACAGAGTACAATAAGGAATTACCACATCAACACTTCTAAAATCAACCCCAAACTTCTTTAAACTGGCAATTTGGAAGCTGTGATCCAGACACAAGAACCTGGCTGTGTGGTACCCAGCCAAGCTTTAAAGAATCACTCCGTTAAACGTGCAGGCATGCTTTCTTCTGGTGGCTATTAGTTTATCCCTACCCCTAAAGGAAACTAATGGGGCACCTCTTTAATTATTAGAAGGCGTTCAAAACTATATTCCAGTATCAGGATGTGAATATAGGACAGAGTTCGCTGACAACACTTTACAAGTTGGTAAAATACAATCTCCCTGAAAAATAAAAGCTGTTAGAATACATTTGCACCAAACCTGGCCATTGAGGTCCCTCTGGCACTGGTTTAATGTGGGACTTTTGAGCAAAATAGTTACATCCATTTCCTTATCTATAAGCTGGCAGCTACCAGTATTTCTCTTCCTCATACAACTGAGGACACAGAGAATCAAGTCAAGCTCTGGTGCAGAAGCAGAGACATCCAGTGAAGACAGTTACATCCTGGATTAACCTTCTGTAAAGTGGTATCAGGCATGTGGTGGACTGAAAATGAGCCCTTTGGAAGAGATACAGAGCGAGAGCAGAACATCTTGCACTAAGGTTATGTATTTAACAGTTGTACATGAAATAGTTATATATAAAAACTTTGTTAAGTGCTTTTCTCCAATTTAAAAATCTAAAGAATTCAAAAATAAGGCATTCAATATTTGAAAAAGTACAGATTTACAAAATGTGTATATTCTGTCATGAAAACTCCACACCAACATTATACACTTGGAAAAAAAATACAAACAGGATATATTACAAATTTATGTAGCAATAACTTAGTTCAGACCATGCAATAAAAAGGACGTTAATCAAGATACACAAGCTTTAAAGTTTCCTAAACTGGAGGGCTTAAATTTTGGTTGCAAATGAGTTTTGATGCAAATTCATAGAACTGTGGCACTTGAAATCTGTGGTAGCCTTTCTATTGAGAGTTAAATGGTACATGATTACGAGGAGGGAGAGTAACAAAGCGGCTGTTACGAATCATTCCAACTTTGTTCAACAATGGCTGAGACTCTTTTCTCATATTCCCGTTTGTTCTCCTGGTAGAGTTGTGCTGCCTGGCTGTTGGCTGGGCTGTTTGGGTTAGGTTCATCAAGCAGAGACTGTAAGAAAGGGAAAACAAAACGTGAGACAAACCAGCCCATTTGCAATCCAGGAAGAGTCCGTTCACAACTCTCAAATCAGATGTGCTTCAGGAGGCAGACATGACTCAGAAGAGCCCAAGTGAAAAAGCAGCCCAAGGTGAACTCATGGTTGGGTACCTGTAATTACGTTACTGAACCTCAAATGATACACTGCATAAGCATTAGCACTGCCAGGCTCACAAACCTAACAGGCAGGTGGACATTTGTGCCAGAGAGCAGTATGATGCTAACTGATTATTTGGTAATTTCACTGCTATTGTTGTTCAGGACTAAAGAGGGGCTTAAGATGCCTCCGATAAAACTTCATTGTAGAAAACCAGAAACAATCACATAGGAGATAAGGAAAAGCACGTTTCTGCTGTGCCAGGCCATTTATATTAATTCCAAGTAAATCAGGTTTCAGTACTGCCTCCTTGAGGACTTCACGGGCAGGGCTCCACCATAAAGCTCAGTGTGCCAAACACCAGGGAAATCTCCACATGTAATGTCCTATCCTGACTAAAAACTGTTAAAACCAACCCAAATCACTAGCTGTTCTCCTGCAAAAACATATAATGGCAGTTTTGTAGCTCAAAATTAATAATTACATAGGTTGGCACCTTAACATTTACTTCATCTAAAAAGCTACTGCTTAGCTCAAAATACCTGAAGTCCCCTTTGAGACAAATTCCTGCCTAGTCCCACCACTGAGCTGTATTCTGTGTATTCTGCAACAGAGCCTAACAACAACAGAATTATTTGCTAAAATAGATGCAAAGTTACCTGAATTGAAGTTAAAATAGATGAAACATCATATGTTGGACTCCAGCGGTTCTGAAGAATATCTAAACATATGCTACCATCCGCGTACACTGTAAGTACAACAGAGATGTCATTTAGAAACGGTCAGAGTTATGTTAGTTTGTTCATTACACACTGTTCAAGGCAGAGTTACTGTTCCAATTCAGCAGCAAGGTGTTCGCTGCAGTCACCATGCACTGAACAGTAGCAGTTCTCACCCCATTATCACATACTTTAAACTAAGAGACACTCCAAGGCAGACAATACCTGAAAACCTACTTCTGTGTTGGTCATTAAGCTCAATGTGACCAGGCAGAGTGCATCTGCAGCCCAGAAAGCCAACTGTATCCTGGGCTGCACCCCCAGAGTGTGAGCAGCAGCTCAGGGAGGGTATCCTGCCCCTCTAGTGCGCTCTGGGGAGACCCCCCCTGCAGCCCTGGTCCAGCTCTGGGGAACAGCACAAGAGGGACGTGGAGCTGCTGGAGCGAGGCCAGAGGAGGCCCCGGAGCTGCTGAGAGGGCTGGAGCAGCTCTGCTCTGGAGCCAGGCTGAGAGAGCTGGGCTGGGGCAGCTGGAGAAGAGAAGGCTCCTCAAGGGGACACCTTAGAGCAGCTCCAGGGCCTAAAGGGGCTCCAGGAAACCTGGAGAGGGGCTTTGGACAAGGGATGGAGGGACAGGACAAGGGGAATGGCTTTAACCTGCCAGAGGGGAGATTGAGATGAGCTCTTGGGCAGAAGCTCTTCCCTGTGAGGGTGCTGAGGCGCTGGCACAGGGTGCCCAGAGAAGCTGTGGCTGCCCCATCCCTGGCAGTGTTCAAGGCCAGGCTGGACACAGGGGCTCCCTACAGCTGCACATTCTTCCCTGTGCTAGCTGGCACAGTGAACCAAGTGAAGGCATGGACTTGATTGAAATCTCACCTGACAGAAATAAATGACATTTGGCTGCATCACTTCCCTGCCCTGATTCATGATGTGGCTGCACATACACGACGGCTGTTTAATGGAAGGGGGCAGGAATCTGCAACCAGAATTGCCTCTTTAAGCCAACCAAATGCTCACAGGATCTGCTACCGTGGCTAAATATTGATTCGAAAGAGACAGATAGCTGCTGCTTAACAGCATCATAACTCTTTAATTCTTCATCCTGTCCTAGACACCCACTCGGGAGGTGGCAGTGAAGAGAAATGGAGAGCTGTTCAGCATTCTGGAGCTTCACAGAATACATGAGCACACCACAGTATTTAAGGAGTATTATGGCTAAATAAAAGTGATTTACTCACCGTTTGGATGGAACATTTTTGATAAAAACCTAACAGTTGGAGGCTTGTTGGGATATTCTTCTGAAAATTCTATTACTAGTTTAAAAGTACCTGAAATACAAACAGAAATACAATCAGATAACTAACAACAAAACACCACTTCCAGGAACATACACAGCAGAAGTTACGTGCTCCAGGATCAGTATTTCTCCTCACCATCAAGCACCTCACAAGCAACAGAGTCTGGTTTCTTTTCATGTATTTCACGTGATGATGGAACTATGGAACTACTACTTAGTGATAGTCATAAACCCGGGAGCAGCTGGGGGTGGAAGCTTGGAGACTCGCTGCACACATGGCAAAGGCAGCTAGATCCAATGTCAATCATCCCTCCCCTTCTGTGACCCAACATGCTGGTTCCATGGATTTTGGTGACTTTAAGGTGTTTCATTAAGAAGACACCGTGGTGCCAGCAAAAAAACGCTGGAATTTCATAATCAGCAATCTCAGCCTTTGCAGCTCACGACTGATTCACTGAAAACCTTTATTATGGATCAGTGAATAATTTACTGTAACTCCTCCAACCCAACACAGAGACAAACCCATCTGCTGCCAATTACTGCAATAATACTATAATTATTAAACTCATTATTCCTCATGTGCCTAAGGGAGGTTCATTACACACCAACTTTCATGTTTATGTACCAGTTGAGTACTGCCTCCCCCTCACCGAGCTCTATATTCAGAACAACTCAAGATTTTTCACCTGTTCTTCATTAGGAGAACAGAGCTGAATCAAACGTGCCACCAAGATGAAGCCAGAGAAGCATGTTGTCTTGTTGGGCCTGGCTATGGAAAACACATCTGGCAGCAGCAGACCAGCTTTCCCTGCTAAAAGCTCTGCTGTATACGTACAAACAGGTCTCAATACAAGCACTGCTTCACAGCTAACTAAACATCATGGCAAGACACTGCTTACATCAAAATACATATCTGTATAGCCCATGAGACCTTACTCCTTCACTTGCTTAGTTTGTTCCATATACAGATAACATCTATTAGTTGTTAATACTGGCAATATTTATAAGAATGACAGGGATATAGAAGTCAGCAGCTTACCATCTTCAAAAGGTGTCCCTTCTGGCCTGAAAGGTTTGAAAAATAAACTCCAGTTACAAAATGATCGTTACCAGCTTCTGAAGAACAACCATAAATGTTCATCTTCCTCATCCTCCCCAAGATACAGGTAGAGGCAGTTAAATACAGGTAGAGTTCTCTAAACATTTAGGGAAGTATCCAGAGGCAACCTCCTGAGAGCTGTGTCATGTCTGAGACACTTTCCCATAGTCAATGTGCTAGTTGGGATATCTACCTCATCATCATCCCAAGCAATACATATGTAATTACATGACTAGGTGGAATTAATGAGGAAATTACTAGAAAACATTCAGTTTTATGTAAGGATACTAAGGCCATTCCCATTCTCTAGGATATGTGATGTAAATTCCCAGTCAGAACCTGTGCCTCCTTCTTCTGGGAATCAATCCAATCCCTGCTAACACATCTGGATTTAATGGCCAAGAGCAGGAGGCTCGTATGTACTTTATAAAGGAATCCTGCTCTGTCATAACCCAACCCCTACAGAGTCTAACCTATTTATTAACCCACGTGCAAGCTGTATTCAACAAAAAAAGATGAAAACATTTTAAATCTCTTTCTTACACATCCTGTGTTACCCCCAAAGCCACATTCTCACCACAACAGCACGCTTGGCCACTTTTCTAAGTTTGCTGGCTTTATGTACATAAAAAAGGAGAATAATTGTAAAAGCAACCCCCAGGTTTTGGTACATTTAGCCCTTTGCTATAGGATGTTAGAGTGATCAAAAACTCTTACCCAAATATAACTGCGTTCCACTGCATGATGTTGTTCTCAGATGGTGCACCACTGACACCCACAGGAGGGTCTTCTTGCAATCTACGAATGACAAATACAGAATGACAAGCTTTATATAAATAAAATACCTCCTCCTGTAAGTACAACTGAACAGTTATATGCAGATTTAGTATGTATTTTCTCATTCCAAATCAGAGAATACACAAAGCATTGCGTGCAGATGATCAATACCCCGAAAGACAAACCTACAACCAACACACTACAACAGCCCAACAGGTTACATTAAGTGTGCAGGGAGCAAGGGAATATTAAAGCACCACGTATAGCTGGGATTTGCAGGACTACATCGTGAACCATGGGAGAGCAATCAGTGCTGGCTGCCACAGTGAGGAAGAGAACCAAGTGCAGCCACAAACGGGAGCCGAGAACCACCCAGTAACACTTCTACACACCTTCCCTGGGACTCAGTGCAAGGGACTGCAGTGGAGCTTTCTCTGCTCCCAGATCTGTGTGTGTGATGTGGCTAAATTTGGTATAAGCCTGTTTTGCTTCAAAGCTGGTTGCTTCAAAAGGGAGCAAGGGGAAAACTTGTGTACAGCTCCCTCTTACCAGTTCAATGATGTGTTTATCTCTAAAGTAATCATGGAAGCTTTTAAAATTCTTTTTAGTTCCTTAATCCTTGGACTAAGGAGAAGCACGTTATTTACTGAAAGCCACATAAACTCAGGCCACACAGAAATATGTATCACAACAGGAATCGGATCCAGACACTCTCCTTCTGCACACCAGGGTTTCTGCTTAAGGACCACAGAGGACCCTGAACAAGGTAAGCCAGCAAGCCCCAACCATGGAGCAATTCGCCTTCTGTGACATCTCCTGCTGCAGCCTCAAGTCAGATGAGAACAGTGGCTGCCCTCGCTCCAAAAGCCACTGTGGAGCATTAACATAAGGTTTGGCTGTAGTACACTTATGAACCAGCACCACCAAAAGCCCTGCAGACCAAGGGACAAACTCTAAGTAAACATCAGTGTGTAAATGCAGGTTTATCCAGGGCTGCTGCTGGTGCCCTGCACTTCACTGCCCAAGTCTGTGACAAAACTGGATGTGATGTGGACACTGAGCAATACCATTGCCCTGTGGTGACATCCAGAAGCAGAGCTCGCTCTGTTTGTGCTCAGATCCCATCTAAGCACCGTGTTTACATCCTGGCTCCCTGAGCACACACAGTTCGGACAGCTTAGTCCCAACAGCATAAATCCCCTTCTATTTTGGTCCGGGAGAGCAGGAACGGGTCTTCTTCCTACGCGACCGCCGGGCTGCCCGCCAAGAGCAGCGCCTAAGCCTTCAGCCTGACAAACACATCTGAGGGATGGCTTTGGGTTTCAGACCGACCGAAAAGCTCATGTGCACCCTGCTGTCAGAGGGGCTAACTGCAGAAAGGCTGTGGCAAGGGCTGGAAACTGGAAGTTAGATCCAAAATCGCCCAGAAAGCTTGAACAGTTAGGGAAAATGTAGCCTTTGTAGCCCCTTTTTAAAAGCAAAAATAGTAGTAATAGTAAAAAAGGTAGTAATTTTTCCTGTAGGTCTAGTCAAACAAATTAGAGGAGATACAAAAGCTGTTGAACTCTTCTCTCTTCATGGCTCTTGACAATCACAGTATGCAAAAGGAGTTTCCACTTAACAAAATGAAGCAGACTTGACACGGTTTGCTTTTCAGCATGAGGTACAAGTAACATAAGGCTAAACAAATACACAACTTATGGAGAGGAGTAAAAAAAAACCTGACATGAAAAAGTTAAATAAGTTTTGGGATATCAAAGTTGTCAGATATTTACTAAATCAGTTTCATGTACTGTGTTTACTTGGTTGTGTTTCCCACAGCTGCAAAGGCTTCTCCCCACCCTGGGTTTCCAAGTTATTAAACCAATCCTTCCAAAAGTATAAACTCATACCCCCACATCTGATTGCAATCTTGTGAAGTGGCTTAGTCCCTCACGCTGGAACAGAATCACTGGTTCACGTCATGTGTGTAACACAACACAATAAACCAGATGAATATCCTGTTTCGGTTTGAGCAGGACTCAAGCAACACCCGCTCAGCAAACACCAACACCCAAACGCAAGAGAAGGTGAAGGTCCCACATCCCCAAAACATCCAGCTTCTTGTACATACACGCATCAGGCTTTTACCACCAGAGCTTCACATGCACTCGCATTAGGCAACTGCAACACGTGTCAACTGTTTACTGATGTATTTTCAGGTGCTGGTATAACAGAGCGATGCTAAAAAAAGATGTGATATCAAAGCTGACTCACCTCCAACAACTTCGGAGCGGCTCCAGTCCAGTACAACGTACTGTACAGCTCACAGAAGAACCCCCCCAACCTTCTTCCACACTCTCTACGTGTGTTTACATGTCAGGCTGGAAATTAATTAGTCCAGAGCCTGCGGTTCACTCGTTAACACTTAAAACAGCACAACTAATAACTGCTTCTTTAGCAGTTTGTATATGTTATACAAGATTCCTCGTGACTTAAAACTTCACACACCATAGCATGCGCATAAACACATTAAAGGGCGTTTTGTTTTCCATCAAAGGAGGTGTTTGCCACTTCTTTGTGCTTCTTTTTCAGCTGTCCGTCCCGAACACCTATTTTCGGGGAGGCGTGAACCCAACAAGCCTCCAACACACCTCGGTCCTGCCCAGAAAGCCGGGCCCAGCACCGGGAAGCCTGTGCGAGGAGGCGGGTGGAAGGAGCACGACTCGGCCGCCCAGCTCCGCACCGCCGGGCCCTTCGGGAGCAGGGGGACCTG
>NW_009919399.1:0-8274 GCF_000696875.1 Nestor notabilis
AACGAGCCACGCTGCTGTTTGATTCTGGTCTTTATTTCTGTAGGACAGGAACGCAAGCGGGTCTCTTGCTCTCGTAACAACGCGCAGGCCGCGCCGCTTTCCTCCGGCAGCGTGGGCTGACCCCAGCGTCCTCACTGCGGCCAGGTCAGCGCGGGAGCTCGCAGATGCGCTCAGCCACCTCGCCGAAGCCTTGAAGCGTGTCGCAGGGTCCCTGCAATCTGAACCAGCACCCGGATCCCCACAGCACTGACATCTTTATTATTTCTGGAGCAAAACAATGCACGTACATCTTCCCCCTGACCATTGGCATGGTGTTGACAACAATACAGCTTCCAAAACAGACACACATCTGAACCACCAGGGCTGCTGCTCCCGGCTCACACCAGTTACAGGGTTTGCTTTTCACCAACATCAGGAAAATGAGTCATCACCATCATTCCTCTTTCCCCAGAGTTTTGAAAGCCACATCGAACAACAGTTAACGGTTAAATATACAGCACAGGACAGCAGGGGTTTTCTGCGATACAGCAATACACAGCAAACATCTGGGTTTACACTCACAAACCAAGTTACTCTCAGATGCCAAATACTGTAGGGCCAGACTGTAGATGCTGGAGAGGCCTCTGACCACCTTGGCGTACCGCACCAGACTGCGGAATGCTCCACACACTCCCACCACACCACCTCCAGGATCTACGCCTTCCTTAACATTCTCTGCATATAAGCAAGATACTTGAAACATCCTTAACAAGGTCCTTTTCTCCTCAAGTTTAGTTCTACTGTAACAAACTACATTCTAATTACTCAACCAAAAAAAAAGTGGGATTTATTGAATTTTGAGTTCTGTGAGACTGACCTGCAGTAACCATAAGAGTCTGAACTGTCAACAAATTTGACTTCTTTACAGATTATGTAAAATTACCTGTATTTTGAAAGTACAGACCGTGCACCATTTCTGGATACACTGTGGATTAGAAAAAACCTGCAAGAGGCTTGAAAGCAGTTACATCAAAACAAAATTCAGCTAACTTCTTAAAAAAAACAGCCCTGAGAACATGGCTCAACTAGCAAGAGCCTAGTTGGAAAACCACCATTATAAGCAAAAATTAGAAGGATCTATTGAAATCTTAAAGTATTATTTGCCAACATTTGAGGCAGGAAACACTGCAGTTTTCCCAATTCTGTAAATTAGTAGGAGAAACTCAGTGAATTGGAGCTATTAAAAAATGCATTATTTGGAGTGGGAATACTTTTCTTTACCTCCTAGGTTTACAGACTTAAAGCAATTGCCATCAGCTATTAGAAGACTATAGTTTTCAGTTTTGACACAATTTAAGTGTTAAGACAGTACTACAGAACAAGTACATCAGTAAGATTTGTTTTAAAGTAAAGCTATGAAAGGAGAACTTCCCTAAGCATTTGGTCAGGGATCTTAAAAATACACATCTATATGGACTATTGATCACAAAGTTTGCTGCAAACGATTCTGACAGTAAAATGAAACATCTTACTTTGGAAAAAAATGCCTCAAATACATGTTCTAATTTAGAAGCAACTTTTAACCTTACTGAAACTTGGAGATTATGCTTAACTCATGCTTATGTATTATTACCTATGGGAAACTTCATGCATGACAAGCAAATGCTCTGCACTTCCAGTGTTCGAAGTGCTTCACAAAAGACAACTAAGTATATAAGAACAAACCTATAATGAAGTACTTAATCTTTTAAATCTTGCAGAACTGAAGGTTGCAATAGAAGGACATCTGTAAGTCCCAAGGAGGGCTCTTCCAGCAAGCTGGAGGTCATAAAATGTTTGTCTTTCGATTGCTGTAGTACCTGAAAACTCCAGTCAGACCAGAACCCCACGTGCAGGAACAGGACAAAATCCAGCCCTTGTCCCACAGAGCTCACAGGTTAAGTAAATGCTTAGACCGTGGGCCAGTGGCATCAAACACCTGTCTTCCAACAAGGTTTTAGAGGTCAGACAGGCACCTGAAAGTAGACTAAAGCACTACCAGAACAGGGACAAATCCAAGTCTTGTAGTTTTCAAGCATGTTATAAGTATTCATAATACAGTGATAGCATTAGAACTTGCATTAGTTTGCCATAGCAACCTATGACTTCCCACACAGCTCAGCTTACTGTCAATACCATCATCAATGGTTTCACCATCACCTCCAAAGCCCACAAAGCCTGTCTTTCAGGTACCTTTTCAACGGAGAAGCAGAAAGGAGCATAGTGCAGACTAGCCTGAACTCTTCAGCATGTATGTCAAAACTATTCTGAATGCATCTCAATCTCTTGCGTCTACAGCTGGTCTTTTTAAGCAGTTTTGCCATTTCAGTCCAGGTGCTTTTACAGAGTTCACCTGCGATGTGCATTGTGCTAGGCAAGAGCATGTGGCAGTCTCAGTTCTGTCAGGTGTCCCAGGTAACTGTGCTTTATTACCAGAGTGTATTTATTGCTGTCTTTACCTTCACTGGTACTGCTCTCCCTGTCACAGGCAGCCTGTAGAAAACACATTTTTTTTTCCATCTACATTAGGCCCCCAAGATTTGCTAAGCCCTGCCACAGTATGTACAAGGGCAGTTCAGGACAGTTGCCATGAGCCCTTTGGGGATTAAAGAGTATATACTATTAAGTTGAAAACATTATAAGCAGTTCACAGCAGCATGACCTCTGACTCTCACTGCCCACTGTGAGTCATGCATGTGTCCAGGGCAGAATGCCACATGCTTAAAAGTTGTCCTCGATCGCCAACAGCCACAGAAGCTTAAGGCAAGTTCAAGAAACAATTTTTCAACTGCGAACAGAGGTCTGAACCACGGACTAAGGGAGTTTCCCACTCATGAAGAGTCACCAAGACTTAGAATTCAAGTTGAACGCCTTAAACAGGAGCAGGCTAATTATCCTTCTATTAACTATTGCTGTGAAGCCTTGTTTTTGCCCATTAAGCTGCTAACTAGAGGCATGCATGCGTGTTTCAATGACTCTGAACTCCCCTGGATGGGAGCTAGCTTTCATAACTATGTAGCAATTTATTTACTTTTATAGTTAAGCCATGGTTGTTCAGTATTGTCTGTCAAGTCTATATTTTGAAAATACAAAGTTCTATTTTTTATGAGGAATCACATGCATTTAGTTTAGGCTCGATGCTACAGTTTGTCCCACTTTTTGAAAAAAACATGTGGTCCCTGTGCTACAAAAATGCGGTCTACACCTGAAGATTAAAACCTAAAGCTGGAAGCACTGCAACAGATTTCCGTGGAGTTTGTCACCCTTTTATAGTTTAAGATAAATACATTAAAGGAAAGCAATTAACTATTTTATTTTTTCAAGTCTGACAAAGGCCTCGAGTGAAAGTCTATAGCTTTAACATCCATTCTCACCTTTGTGTCCCCTTGACCTATCTATGTCTCATCTACCCAATATTCCAACTGCCTGCCTAAATCACAGGTAGGCTTTTGACACCATTTTATCATTACAATAAGCCAACAAGTTGGCAAAGAAGAAAACAGAGGTAATACAGTTAAGTTGCACATGGCCACTGGGGCTTGGTCAAGCCAGCTGGCATTTTTGATCACTTGAGTTTCCTGGTCTAAAAGTTGCGATTGGCACCTACAGTTCTGCAAGAGTCCCAATCCACAAAACACTTAAGCTAAAAAAAAAAAAAAAAAATCCAATCAAAATTAAAAAAAAAAAATAAGGAAAGCTACTTTTATTGTTTTATTGTCAGTTCTACCTAAACATGTCAAGAAAAATACTATTTGTGCTCTAGGTCACTTTATAATCCTAGATACCTACCAGCTTATCTAAAAGCCCCTGAATACTGTATTTTGTCTGTTCATACAGACAAACACTGTTTTGCTCAAGCAAATAAAAATATATTCACTAGTAACACCTGATTGGTTTCTCAGATCCATAGCTGAAACCCACAGGAATGTTAAAAGAGTTACGATTAAGGAATTAAAATCTCAGTGATTTTGAAAACTGCCAGTTAGCCTGTAACACTAATCCAGAATCCAGCACTGCTTTTTAACAATTCAAAAAAGAAATGAGGTTGCTTGTGAAGGCCAGAGCTTTGGTGACAATAGGAACCAAATTTATAGATCTGTGGTTTGTCCAGACCTGAGCAGTTGCCCGAGCCTGGTGATCCTCTTTATTTGCAAGGCTTTATGGCTACAGCACATTCTTCATTCATTGCACTTATGACGGATATCTGGAAGAAAAGACAAGGTAAGTAAGCTCCAACCTGTGCCAGAGGAATTGCTCCTAGAAGACTTTCACATTTTAGTATCTTTAATATATACCATCTCTCAAGAAAAATAGAAGCTGAAGCTGGTAAAAATTCAGCCATTAAAAGAATTTCCACAGTTTCTGCGCTTCCTACTGATTTGCTTTTCTGCTGCCTTCTCTTTGTCATGTTACCTTGGCCAGCAGCTTGAGGTTCGTACCACAGAGGAAGAGAAACAAGCTCCTGCAACAGAGCCTAGATAGTGACTAGTGTGGTCCAGCATAGACTACAGTCTGCAAAGCTACTTGCAGACAGGTTTGCTAACACAGCAAATAAGACTACCCAGACTGTGCCACAAAACTCTACACCTGGCCCCAGTTAAGAAAGGCTGGAGGCTCCAATCCACACCGTGTGGATTGTCAGGACTGTTAGGATTTATCTAGGTATTTCAGAGATACACATATCACCTTACTGACAACAGAGCCAGGCTTCAGTGCCATACTGAGTGCACCAGTACAAAAAAAGTCCTACTGCATCTCAAGGGACCAATTCCCCTGCTTCTCACCCGCTCTTCACAGAGAGATACAAATGATCAATATCAGAGTACGACTTCTCAAGTGGAATTAACCATAACTCCTCCTGTCTGCCATCTATACTTACCTGCACATCTTCATTGGCATTGAATTTTCCTTCTATTTCTTTGCCAAGATCCCCTTCTGGCAACTTTAGATCCTCACGAACTTCACCACTTTCTGTCAGCAGGGACAGATACCCATCCTGAATACCTATCAGCTGTGAAGAGAAGTTCACTTTTAGGAAGTTTAACATCAGCAGCCACCAGTAGACAGTAGCTGGAGATAAGCAGAAGGCAGTCAACTCTACCTGTTACAAACACAGTACTAAAGAGTTAATGTAACAGTTAAGGACCCAATTTAAGTCAATTTTTAACAACAGTTTGGAGAGCTGAGTTAGGGCAACTGTAGCAAAAGCCATTCTGCTATCAAGAACCACCAGAACCCTGCTGGTTACTTCCTAGTACATAGGGCACTGCAAAACCCATCCTTGTGATTTTGAAAAGGTCCTGCTTCCAGGTCATGAGTTCAGCTTTTTACATCTGTGAATTAGAAACAGTAACTGGAATGCTGTTCATTGAACAGCACTGCTTTCATAAAGCACACAAAGTACACAACAGTTGAACTGTACACTTGTATACCTTCATTTGTACAACAGGATTACATCATTTACATTAAAGGCTAATGAATAAATTAGGCAACATCCACCAAGCTCTGGACCACTTTTACAATGCTGTTTTCAGCCTAACTGAAAGCCTGGACTAAGAGGAACAGCTATTTTGATGGAGCAAGTTAGGGAACTTGGAACACATAACAGTCAACCCAAAAGGCAACCCTAAGAAGTCTTGATAAACAGCAAGAATTTCAGCAGCAGTAAGAACTCAAGAACATGAAAGATCACCAACATTAACAATCTCCTGGAGGTCTGAACCCCAGCACAAGGCTAGTCACACTTTATTCAAACTGCATTAGCTCTGTGTTGTTAACACACTGACCTTTGGCTTTGTCGAGGAATTGCAGCTTCCCAACTGATGCTAATGCATCAGTTCCTGGCCAGAACTACTCCCAAGACAACTGGAAGATAGCTGACACGTTACAACTCAGAACCTGAACCATGGTGCTTTTAAGAGCCCACTGTCCATATCACAGAAGGCATTACAGAAGTCTGCCAAGTTCCCTGCATACATGTATTTCAGTGCAGAGCTGGGAGCACCAAAATTACTTGAGATCAACTAAAGCCAGCTTCCACACAAGGAGTGGAAAGCACCGCAGCAAGTTAGAATTGGCATCAGATGGTCTAAACTGTCTTGTTAATTCATTTACTCGGTTTAAGGGTGGAATCATAAATGACAATATATGCTTAGATTCAAGTGTACTTGAAGTAAGATCCTGATTATCTCTTAACTGCTATTAAGTTGTAGCAGGGATAAACTCTCCAAACTCTAAAGGATGCCAGTACCACAAAGAATAAAGAAGTGACCTTACAACATGAGCTAGAAAAAACATGGTTTTGAATTATGTCTATTACCTGTCATTTCTAAAGAATACTACTGTAACATGAGGTTAGTACAGTAAGGAGATCTCCATCACTATGCTTGAGAGTTTTAAAAATTCAGTAAAAGCTCTGGGTTCAGCAATGTCATGTCTATACAGGCAAGTTTAATTCTGACAACAGTACTTAATTAATGAGGCAGGTTTTGGGATGAAGAGAGTTTATGTGTGGTATTAGGAGTATAAAGCCTCTTAATGTGTGGGAGGACACAGTGATTGTTAACTCACCTGGTAATCATTCCTCTTGATATTTGGAACATCCATGTTATGAGTTGATGGGCAAATATCTTCATATTTTTTACCAGTGAAGATATCAATACCAACCAAGTGGACCTACAAGAGAAGAATACTATCAGTTACTGCTGGTCCTAAAGAAGCTAGATGCCATTGCCATCGGTATTGCTGGTTCCACACAGTTTTCTAAGAGATCATGTGCAATACCAACTTCTGCCTAGAGCCTTTACTTGTGGTATGAAAGCAGCCCAAGCAACCAAAAGAAGGCCTCTCACACCTTTTCGCAGCACACTATAGGAACACTACATGAGAATGAAGATCAGCCACTGTCATCTTCCATAGCCTTCTGTAGTGTTACAGCAGCAAGCTAGAGCTCAGAGTATGCAGCGGTTAAGAAAACATGAACTTCCAGGTTCTGGCTGTTCTGAGAAACACAACAGTGTTGGTGACAACATGAAGGTTTAGAGGAAAAGAAGAGCTGGTCATGCACAGACATTAAAGCAGCTCCTACCTCCCTTGGTGCTAGCAGTAGCTGCCCACTGCAGCTAGTGCTTGGATTACCAGCTCATCGCCTTCTCAAGCCCTTTCACAACTATTTCAGTTCTTAAGTAAACTGGATCTAATAAAGTAAGCCATAAAAAAAAGCAAGAGGTGGGAGAAAGGAAAACACTGGCAAGGACCTGGTATACTCTAGCTTTGACAAACCCTAAATACTTTACCCACCTATATGTATCATACAAAGTTTGGAAACTCAAAAATACCATTAGTCAGTGCCTGTAGCATATCTGCCTCTAAACTCTAAATACCCACCAAAAAGTGTTGCTGAATGACTGAAGGGAGAGTCTAGCCTTGGTCCAAGCTCTGGACAGCTGCGTAAATCAACTGCTTAGGCAGGACTGCAGCCCCAGCCACCAGCTAAGAATGTCCCTACTGGGACACAGGAGGGGGAAGGCACTCCTCACTCAGTGCTGAAAAAAGCAGAGAAGCAGCAAGGCAAGCCAGCAAAGTAGGGCTAGAGCAGGCCTACAGAGGCAATGAGTGTCCGCTGAGCTCCTCTGGATTATGTAACAGAACACGGCTCCTCGAGGAAGCGCTTGAATTGAGTGTAACTGCTTAAGTTGAACACTGCAACAGTGGAAGTCTGCTAGCCCAGGCAGACACCAAAGTGCTTTGGTGGGTAGCGACAGCACAATCCAACCACACCCTAGTGATTTCATCAGCCCCCCTTCCAGAACTTACTCTACCCCCACTACAGAAACAGGTTTTATCACTATCAGCCTTAAAGGTTTTTAACAAGTTGGGAGAAAAAAAAACAACCCACCCCCTGTCTTCGATCCTTCACACTTTACATTAATGGAAACCCCCGAGCCAACTTTAGAGTGCAGACACACACGAGACACTGCTGCGAGAAAGGCAAAGGCAGGATACAGAACACCGCCAAATGAAACGCTACACCCTGCCCTCCCGGCCGGTCACGCAGTGAGAGCGCGATACCGCTGCGAGGGCTGGGAATCGCAGGGCTGTGAAACAGACTGAGGCTTGCCGAGCCTGCCCGGGGCCGCTCACCTTGGCGTGGCCGTGCTTGCCCGTCTTGGAGGTGGACATCTCCACGATCTTGCAGGGGCGGCCCTTGAGCACGACGAAGCCGTTCTTCCGCAACGCCGAGCACTGCATGGGGTA
>NW_009919400.1:0-9002 GCF_000696875.1 Nestor notabilis
GGGCGGCCGTGGTGGGGGAACAGGGGGAGCCTGCCCTGGTAAACTGGCACAGCTTTGGCTACCGGGGCTGAAGGGCGAGCTGGCGGCATTCCCCCAGCCCTGGTCGGGGGTGGCAGGAGTACGAGGTGCGGCCAGAGAAGTTGGGGGGGTTTAACCTTTCTGTCCTCTCTAAGTCAATGCAGAGCTCATTTCCTGAAAGGTGGACGTTAAATTATTAATGTGCGCCGAAAGGAATACAGCTGTGTTGCATTGTAGCGTGTAGTTTCACCTTGTCGTCTGCAGAGTACGCTTTGCTAACAGTTTTAACTGATAAACCTCGATAGCTGGCAAAGTTGCTCATTTATGGAGTACGTTATTTGTAATTTCAGATTTTTAACGCCTGTCTCCTTACAGTAAGGCTTTAATGAGAGTATTAACTTTAACTGTAGAATACGCACTGACACTCTTACCCCTGTTGATAAGGTCTTTTAAATTTGGTTGTGGGTGAACTTAAATGCTCTGCACATGCATGTTGATTGACCCAGTTATATGCCCGTTGACACTTAGTGCAAATACAAAACAATATTTTTGTCTCGTAGCATCCAGCCCCACCTCAGATCTTCTCTTCCAACTGATTTCCTAACATCCACTATGCTGGCAACACCACACCAGAAACAAAAGTTCCTAGTTATGTGGGGTCAGGTAAGCAGATATTTTTACAATACTGTGCAGTTATGCAGAGTTGTTAAAACTGGAATTTTTATTGATGGTATATAAGACAACTCTACAAAACAACACAGTATTGATAAAATAAAAACTGAGAAAACCCCACTTACCTGACCCCTATCCCTTCCCTCTCTCCTCTGTGATGAGTCAGTGTGAGTGTAGTTCCCTAACAGAAGGAATTGATCTCTGGTTGCCTGAAGCTTAGGCACACTTGTAATGGCTTTTTGTTGCCCTTGTGGGCCACTGGGGAGGTGGGAAAGAAACCGCCTTCTCACAAAGCTTTTCCTAGCATGAATAATCCAGTTAAAGCCAAGGTTATTTGTGCAAGTAAAGGTTGTATAATACAGCTGAGGGCTGGCAGCGCTGACTTGTCCTGGAGATCCTAAATTTGAATGTGCTTGACAACACCCAGCTGTAAAAATCAAATTCAATTTTGTGATATATAGGGAAGAAGGTGCTAAATAGAAACAATAATTGGTTCTGGCATTGAGGAGCTCCAAACTGTGTCTGCAGAAGTCAGAGTAATTTTGTGTTGTACTCCTTGGTTCATCTAAAACTAAACTGTGTGAATGCATACTGTAAATTATTTGGGGCAAATCTGTTCTCCAGGTTCCAAACCAGCTGGAAGAAAAAGAGTACACTGAGAGAGACAGGTGCATCATTCTGCTTACAGCGTAAATCAGCGTTGCTGTGGTTTTATGCAACTCTTTGCAAAGAGATTAAGATGTTGCAGGCCATAATAAAGGTCCAGACTTGGAAATGAACATTTAACATGTGTAAGGATATGTTCTGAAGAGCTGCTGCAGTTGGGAGAGTGCAATCTGTAACAATCTGCACAAATGTGTAGAAGACTGGGAAAGGATTCCAGAGTGAGGTTGCCCTGACATGTTAGAGGAGGAAAAAAATCCCCATGTAATCTCTCAGAAATTGTTCCTGTAGATACTCAGGTGGGGAAAAATTGACAGTCACTTACCTGCTCGGAACAGTGCATGGGATTGTACACCTCCACAAATAAACTTTTACATATGGCCTGTGAAATGTGGCACCTGAAGTTTGGCAGTGTTTGCTTAGGAAATCAGTCTCAAATGCAACGCTAACCTTGTTTCATGACATGGTTGTTATCATGATAGCAAAGTTAACTGTGACTTACTAGTGATATTTTTATTTCAGAGCACAAAGTAATCATTGTTGGTCTGGATAATGCAGGAAAAACAACCATTCTTTATCAATTGTAAGTATGAACTGCTTCTGATGTTTCATATATTTCAAGGTGTGCGTTGTATATGTTACTCTGGCTTGTCGTCTCTGCTTTCCTTTTAAGTTTTACTTTGAGAGCATCACGATGATTACTGAACAGTATAGGAGGCAGTGGATCAGAGCAAGTGTTTTAGAGTTTGGAAAGGTCTGTAGTTTGGATAAGGTTTTGTTCAGAGCTTTTGTTTATCACATTACATTGCTATTATCACTTAATCACAGCTGCCTTTGTTGTCACAGTGTAGGCTGTTTGCCGGCTCCATAAAATATGGTTATATTGAGGGTTAGCCACAAGACAGTGCTGCTAAACTGATCCATGCCACAGCATGTAAATACTCAACAAATTGTTCTGTGAGTTAGTAGCAAAGCCAGGGAAGCCTGACCTCTCCCTGCCCTGACTTGTGTCCTCTGTGCCAAGATGTACTTTGATGTCATGTGTGGTACAGGGGGAAGGAGGAGGGCTGACCACTGGCTGAAGCTAGGCCACCACAGCTCCATGGCTGGTGGCAGTCCATGCTGTCATGCAGCTTCTGGCACTGACTTGTGTTTGTCTTGCATTAACCTTGCTACTGGTTTGTGTGAAACTTGTATGAGCTTCATTATCTCTGGTCCTCAGCTGCATTTTGATAAAAGGGAACAAATTTGTCCACAGACTTGGAAGCTTCTAGGTGGGACAGGCGGCTCAAGGTCTATTTATATTAGAAACAGATTTGTGATTTCTCACATGAAGTAGTCTGGTATTAAAAAGTGATTCTGAGTCAGTATCAGAAATAATTCCTTTTCAGTGTTATGGACATACTGGTCCAATCCTACACTTAAAAATATACTCACTTAGAATGTTTGAGTTTTGACAAATTATGATCTGCTTTTGGTTTGCTGGAACATGAAGCTCATGCGGCATTTCCAGCCATGTATGCCCTAGCACACTCTGCAGAGAAAGTGAAAAGATGAAGGTGGTTGTAGTTATTTAAATCATGAGTGAGAGATTTTAAAAAGCATGCATAGAATGAAGAATATTTTTTGAGACTAGTAACTGCTGCAGTTGAGGGCCATCCTTGATGCATTTTAATACTGCCTGTGTCTTTCCACTTCCTCCACAAATGTCTTATGAGTCTTCTCATCTACTTATTTCTGCAGTCTCAGTGTTTTATTTTCCCTTTTGTACAGTGGATCTCTACATGCCTTCTTTTCCATGCCTGTTTTAGCTCCACAGGACTTCCCCTTCTCTCTTCTTGTATTCCTCTTCCTGTTTGCTGCTTTGACAGAGCTCTGTATGAGTACTGTCCTCTGTCCTGCTGCTTGGCTCCTCCTGAAACCCTACCTCCATCTTTGCGTATCCCATTTTTTCTCTTACCCTTTCTCCATGGTTCTGAGCATGAATGAATATGTTTAACACTTTTAGTGAGAGGTGGACCAAGATAACTAGCAGGATAACTAGTGTAGGTTAGTGCACTGGCCATTCCTTGGATGTCATGGAGGGTCACAGCAGATGTTGGAGCGGTGATTCTTCTAACAGATTACGGCAGCTTCACAGACACTTCATTTCTTCCCATTCTTGTACTTAGATTTCCTCCTTTCCCTCAGGTAGCAGGAGGATTTTGTGATCAGGTGTCTAGAGACGCCACTAAGCTTCAAGTTCACTTTGTTTCAGTGGAGAGAGGGGGAAAAATCCACCTATCATATTGCACACTGCAAGATGCCAACAAGTTGAATGAGAAGGGCTGAAGGTTCAGTCAATGACGCATCTCTTCCAAGCATTAAAAGAACTCTGCCAAAACCTGGGTGGTTTTTGTTTGGTTTTTTTTTTGGGGGGGGGTGTTGTTGTTTTTGTTGTTTGTTTGTTTGTTTGTTTGTTTTAACATGATCCAGGGTACAGTTATCATCTTGTACCATTGTTATCCTTAATTTGATTTTATGGTTTGTTCTTTTAATCCTTCTCTTTCTTTTGTATAGTAGCCTTCAAATGTTTGTGGTAAGAAAGTTTCTTGTTATTCTTAGCAAGGTTACCCTTGCTAAGGCACTAGGTAACTGGGATTCTTTTTCAGAACACTGGACCATCCCTTTCTCTCCTTGGTTCTCTGTTTTCTCTTCAAGAAGTATTCCATCACCATTACAAGTCTTAAATTGCTGTCACTGTAATGAAAAGCTCTGCTAAAGCTTCAAAAAAATGGTCATATAAAATGGAAAAATGTATCTAGGTTATCAGAGGAACAAATAATGAAGTTCTTTGAAAATAGTTGGTATTTTCCTTGAAGCTACTTTTATTTTTTTGCATTTAAATAATTTGAACTTTAGGAGTGTCCCGAGTACACATTTATTACTACTACTGATATGAAACTGGTGGTCTTAATGACGAAGTTGCATTCAGTATCTCTAAAACAATATATTCGAAATACTTAATGCCTGCATTTGTCTCCAGAAAGTGGTGTTATTGGACTGCACTGAAGGGAGAAGAGAATGAAGTTTGGACATAAAGCAGCTGAATTGTGAAGGAAGTATGCTCTTAGTGGCTTACCCTGGAAGGAGAGCAAGATGTAGTGTGTTTGGTGGAGCTGGATGATGAGTTGTTTTTCTGCAATCTTGGAAATCTTGTGGCTTAACCACATTCTTGAAACAAAACAACTACTGTTTCCCATGCGTGCCAAAATCAGCCTGGAAAAGAGAAACTGACTGCTTAAAACAGATTCTGAAGCAAATATTCTCTCAGCTTTGTGATTTAATTAATTATAATATTAATTTTGTTTGTGAATGCTCTCTCAGCTCTGTAATTTGATTATTATATAGTTCACTGAGTTGTTTTTTATTGCTAATTTACATTTGCCTTTCACCGTTACGCTTTGTCTTGTTTGCTGCATAAGAAGTATTCTCTGTAACTTTCCCAGTAAGTTTTCTACCTTGAAATAACCATCAAGTCTATTTTTTATAGAAACAGGTTGATTTGGAGTCCTGAGTTACTTGATAATGGGGTAACTTCCCAGCTCTCATGGTTTCTTATGGACTCGCACTCTTCCCTCTGCAGCTCCATGAATGAAGTGGTGCATACCTCACCCACTATAGGGAGTAACGTGGAAGAGATAGTGGTTAACAACACACGCTTTCTGATGTGGGATATTGGAGGGCAGGAGTCTCTTCGGTCTTCATGGAACACCTACTATACAAACACTGAGGTGAGAATGAACACCTTGCTGGAAGACTTACTGTTACCACTGCTGGTGAAGGGAGGACAGTGTACCCAAAATGGGTACCAGAGGCACTTCCAGGGGGTTGTTTTAACTGTGCTGTGAATGTTACTGCTTCAGGGCGCTCCTGTTTTGGATTTTTGAAGTCTCCTCGTTAGCAAGCTGTTGTATGACTTGCTTTTATATTTCTTACGTAAGATGCATAATATGGAGTTGCAATGAAAACCAGTTTGTCTGTAAGGATTCTGTGTCTGGGCATCTGTGGCCTTAGAGCAGGTGCTCAGTTTGTCTTGATATTGCAGATCTCCATGGTTATAGGTCCCCTCTTTGGGGGGATCCTCTATCTCTGTAGCGGGTACTCTAAAACCTGTCTAACCTCTCAGGAGTAAGACTGAAAGCCCAGAAGTTTTCTTCCAAGACTGAGCTCTGTTTTGAAAACTTCCATAATCAGTTTACCTAAGTGCCCCCAAGAGCTTTCAGAACTCTTTAGCAATGAAGTTGCAGCACACATACTTGATTAAAGTAATGATTTAAGTTGAGGTTTCCTGTGTGTTATCAAATGTGTGGTGGTTTTTTTTTTTTAATAGTAATCAATTTCTCCTGTGCTTCTCTATAAGATGCTGTGACGTGCATCTGCATGTATGCTCCTGAAGTATGGAGCTTATTGGGGTTTTATAAATAAATGTCTATTTGCATGTTAGTGTTTGAAGTGGAGAGAGATAGCTGATACAGTTTATCTTTTAAAGGCTGCAACAAGTTATTTGAGGGATCTGAGATGCTGCCTCAGTTATGCTAAGCAAAGAACAAAAACCAGATCTGGGATTACAGAGAAACTCTTGCTTTCGGTATACATTTTTCACTTGGAAATGAAAAATGGAAAGTTGAAAGATGTGTCAAAGCTATATTTGTATACAAACCATGGCAAAAGTTGTAAACTGTGTCAGTGCTGGGGAAGCATATCTGGTATAGGGTGATATCTGATGGTCCAGATGACATCTGACTGTCTGGACAATGGGATAGGAACAGTAATCTGTTCTGCTGACAAGTGTGTGGCCAGAATGATATGAGTTTGTTCTCTTACTAATAACTTCTCACTTTTTAAAGTTTGTGATAGTTGTTGTGGACAGCACAGACAGAGAAAGAATTTCTGTGACTAAAGAAGAACTGTATAAAATGTTAGCACATGAGGTGAGTAGACCCTGTGTTTTCTTATCTTTAATATTTATTGTGGGTCTTCCAGCTGTGGGTAGTGCTGGATCAGAGGTGTCTTCTTCCTGCTCTGTCTATTGTCAAGCTCCCAGTAAAGCTGTAAATTGATTTCAGATTTCTGAAGAGAACTCCCACAGAAGTAGCTTTTCAACTCCTGAGTGCTTCTGAAACAGAAGTTAGGACCCATAAATGACCTTTTGTGTTTTTTATGCTTCAACTTGTGTTAATATCTGAATGAGATAGTTTAAAAACCCCCATTCTTTCCTCCAGCAACTTATTTACTATTTTTGATAGTTTGATGGTTGCTTAATGTTTTCTGTTTTTGCAGTGGAACAGGTACAGCCGTAATAATACCTCTTTTAGCAACCAGCTATAAAACTGAAGAAACAGCCTGCCTTATGGCTGTTGTAGCCATCATTCTATGTGTATTTGGAATGACAGAATGAGAGTATAATTTGCTATCTGATAAAGAAGCTCTTTAAAATTGAGCCCCAAGTCATGTCTAAAACTGAGCTGTCTGAGTGCAATTCGTAAATCCTGGACTAATGTGTAAACCAGGGAGTACCTATTGCATGACCTGGGTGTCCTGAAGACTTCATTCTGTGCAGTACAGCAGGACTGGAGCCCTGATTTTTTGCTGAAGATGTTTATATAAGCTTGACTATTGCTGAGGCAGGTTTAGTGCAAACTGGATCAGTTTTTATGAGATGATACGGAGGACACTGAACTTCCAAATTCAAGTCTCGGAATATAAAGATGTGCATAAGTTGATGGCATTATATCCCAAAATATTACATCTATATTTAAAACATAGCCACAGTTTAGTAGACTTCAGGAAGGGCAAAGACTGTTTATGTATTTTTTCTGAGTGATTATAGTAATCTAAAGCATTTGAGAAAAAACAAGTGCTTTCCCTAGTGTCTGGAATTTCTAATTTTTGGTATTTAAATTAAAATTGTGTTTAAAGATCTAATAAAGTAGGTGTGGCTTTCTTGGTTGTGGTGGAGTGTTAAATGTGGCATGAGGAGAATGTTGCCATTGGGTCTGCTGCTATTATAATTCGAATTTGAGATGTATTCTTCAGTCTGTTGCAATTGCTAAACAAAATCTGTATCTTCTGTTTCATAATCTATATAGGAAGATGCAGAAGTTTTAACGAACTGAATTTGAAATGAGGGAAGTCTGGAACTCCAAGCAGCATGAATGCTCTTGCTTTTTGTTGGGAGCCTATTTCTGTGCTCCAGAAGCACCCATCTAACAATAAATGTGCCCATTGTTTTACAACAGGATGTTTTCAGTATAGTCTGCTAACTCTCCAGATGCTCTGACATTTGGAGAGAACAACAATGCATATAAGCTGAGATGAAAGTCAAATATTTATTTAGAATAGCTTTTCCTTGCAGTCCTTGAAAAGCTTTTGTTTTTGTTAACCAGTTCAACTGAATTTCTGTTAAGGTAAAATTGAGTTGCCCGGGTCAGTTCCTACTATTTTCTGGAACAGTAGATTGTTTGGGAATTTTACTGCTTGTAAAAATTAGTATGCCTGATAGGCATTTAAGTGAATGACTTGACTTGGCACCCTGGGAAGACCTTTTTACTTTCAGAGGGACAGATTTCAATAATATATGCCAGTACCAGTATAATTCCAAGCAGCTTGAGATAAAATAAGCTTGCCCCTGCAGTCGCTGTTCTCTGAATTGTTCATACTGCTGTTTTAAATATTTCATGTGTGTTATAGAGAAGTTTTTTGTAGTGCACATGTTCATGTCTATCCTTCGATTCTAAAGAATGTAAGTGATGATATACTGTGTATCCTCTAAATAAAATATTACTGCAGCTTGCTTTACGCTGTCAGGGGTAGTCTTAATGCTTCTTAATGGGTGGGATAAACCAGTGGGCAAGGTTCTACCAGCACTTAAAAAGTTCTGCTGTGGTAACCCACTCTTGCCCCATGTAAGAACTGCTTCACGTTCTAGTATTTTGGTACTAAAATCAATCATAACAATATGGTAACACATGAAAGCGTGGTATGTTGATAAAAGCCAGACTCAGGAGAATGCAGTGCTTGGGATGGATACACAGGCAAGGTCAGGACCTTTAACCCTGCAAGATCAGGGTTAAATGGGAGGCCTTGACTGGTGTGTGGCGTTACTGCAGTTGCACACATACAGCAATACAGGGTGCCTCTGATCACCCTAGACCAAAGCTGAACACTTGGTCTGCTGGATCAAAGGATTTTCTGAAGTTATGTGTCGGTCAGCCTGCAGTGATTTACAGTTTAGGGTTTTTTTGCTAGGGCTTAAGGTGCTCAACTTTGGTATCACATCTTTTGACTCCAAGAGCTGATTGGTAATTTATTTTTTGTTTTTTTTTCTCCATAGGACTTAAAAAAAGCAGGTTTGCTGATCTTTGCTAACAAGCAAGATGTTAAAGAGTGTATGACAGTAGCTGAAATATCTCAGTTTCTGAAATTGACTTCAATTAAGGATCACCAGTGGCACATTCAGGCATGCTGTGCTCTAACTGGAGAGGGGTAAGAGGTATTCTTGTCTATAGAGGAGAATCTTGAATTATTTTGTATTTTTACTGTGGTGCTTGGTTTTAATACACATTCCTCCCCTGTCGATAATAATCTTACATAGTAATCTTTTTTTT